>NW_027271583.1:567500-833447 GCF_040938485.1 Diadema antillarum | reverse complement strand
TCTTCAGCCAGAAGGCCAGGCCAGAAGACTAATCCCTTGCCACCGATAGCTCCAAGGAAGGGGCAGCCTGCTGGGACAGGGGGCCACAGGAAAGGGGTGCCTGCAAGGTCACAAGGTCAGCGCGAAAAGAGTGCCAGCCAATCATCACCAGCTCCTCATGCCACAGTTGGAAGAATATCAACCAGTGCTGGGGTAAGACGCAATCTGTTAGTGGTATATTGGTTACAGTGCTTGGGTAGTAGTAGTTTTCTATCAGTATACATGCATTTGTAGAAGAATCAGTTATGATTATGATAAGAAAATATCATAATCATAAATTATACATCAACAAATAATGTATTACTGCTACTAATAGCAGTAGTATACATGTGTTTGTAGAGGAATAATTCATGATTATGATAAGTATTCTAATGATAATGAGAGCAATTATGATAATGACGGAAAAAAGAGGGAGAAGAAAGAGTCATCCTTATTATGATGAAATGACTTCTAAGAATGTGTTAATTTTCCATGATTTCCGCTACAAACGCAAACAACCTGAAAATTGTATATCACAGGCAAACACAATTTCAGTTTAAAATGAATAGATTGTACTGATATCTTCTTCTATGTTTATTTTCATGATTGGGTTCTTATGCATGAAGTTTATTCATTTTCATTTCCTTTTTATGTCATCCTTTTTTTTAAACAGAGTATTGAGGCATCCCAACGCAGGATCAAGTCAGCAAAGAAAGACATGGAAACAAGACCGACACGGTCAGCAGAACAAAGGAAGAAGAAACCTGAATGGAATGATAGGTTTTCATATGAGTGAGCTAAAATGTTGCCTGAATAAGGACAATGAAAGAAGGAACAGAACAGACATGATTTTAGTGCATTTTTAATCAATGCCACCCGCCTCAATGGATGGACAAAGTACAGCATCTTCATTTGTTTGCTGTGTACAGAACAGTAACCAAGGGAATTACAAGGAGTGATTGCCTGGCATCATATTTGATTTGAAAGATGTTCATACAGGTATATAATATTGCACAGATATTGACTGCTTCGAGGGGCATGGTTAAAACTATTTGTCCAGAGGGGATTTCTCTACCAGGGGCATGGTTAAAACTATTTGCCCAGAGGGAATTTCTCTACAATGCTTTGCCCCTCAACTTCTCCTTGGGGCATAGCACTGGTGAGAAACCACCAAAGGCAAATAGTTTTTTAATGGTGACCTGAAGAGAAGCAGTCAATATCTGTTTTATATTCCACATCCCATGTAATTAGAGATATTTATGCTAAACCAAGGCATGGAAATTAAAGTATTGTGCTGCTGGTCGGAGACTTTACATAAAATATCATTCCACAATGCACAAATACAGATATGCTCGCAAGATATACTTACATGCATCTTGAAAAACATCTAGCTGACTGCCAGGCAGTATAGTCAAAACTAGTGACTGCACCTTTGACCAATCAGAATCGAGGATTCATCAAATGAGGTACAGTGTATAATATACCTCCTCATATTATAAACATAACTATATTCAAGCAGGGAAAAAGCTTAACAGGCATACAAAACATCAGCTGATGTTAACTCAAGAAGAATGCCAAGATGATGTGTGGATGGAAATTGTCCATTTTCATTACAGGTGATCATACTTTCATATTCGGCTGGTCACCAATTCTATGTTTCAAGCCACATTTAATGCATGGCAATGGAAGCAAAGTATGATTGGATCAATGACAAGTAAATGCTGACAGTGGACAGGAATACCCGACAAGGCATGGTGTAATCTTTATCACAGACATGTGCCAAATCAGTGTGGTCGTAAACAGTAACTTTGGAAATAAAAATACAAAATACTGCTTTGTATTCTATGGTAAAGCAAGTCACAGAAGCTCAAAGCATGCAAACTGAAGGCGATGGGAATAAATCATAGTCCTAATCCATATAAGTACAAGTTGGAAACAAATATGGAAAAGCTGTCACAGTATATTCACTGTATCCAAGACATGCAAAATGCTATTTTCTGTAGAGTTATCCAAGGTTTCAGACAATTTAATCAGTTCCCACATACAATGCCAGATGGATGTCATGAAGACTGTGTCAGATATCAATAATGTACAAAGCTGTGACAACTACTTTTGTTAAGAGTCTTTGGTTCAGAATGTTTGAAATGAAACTTTGTTTACAATGGAATAGTGAAAAGGACAAGAGACCATTTCAAGGGGAATGGAACCCAAGTATTGGTTAGTAGAATATATCAGTGAAAGTTTGAGGGAAATTGGACCGTCCTCTGAAAGTTATACATTTGTAAAATTTCAGTGCGGCCATCGCTGGATGAGAAGTTCTGCGTCACTGCGTGCACCATAGATTTTGTGGTGTATTAATTTTAAGAAATTTTGTGGAAAATACAAGTAGCAAATGTATTGCCTCCCATAATGGAAATGCAGCATACCGGTACATGTACATCATCTCCAAAAGGAAATCACCATCCTTTCTTCTCTGAAAGGTGTACAAAACTGTAGTGTATAATTCTTACTTCTTATTCTATCAGTGTGGTTCTCTGTTTACTCATGAAACTGTCTTGATATTGTGGGGTCAGGAAATAGTTGTTTTGCGTGCATTTACGACATTCTTTGACTGAACTTGTAAAAAAATGGGAGTAAATGGCAAATTTAGGGCAAACTAACTTTCCTACATAAATGAAATCATTACTTTGAAATGTTTGAATGAGGCCATGTTGTAGACGACAGATATGATAGTGAGCTTTGGCATTTCTTCATTTACGTATCTGATTTTCTCAGACTGCACTGATCGGTAGCTTTTATTTCTACAATCTTTTCATGTGCTCAATTTCAAATACAGTTCATGCATGTACACCTTACAGCATATTATTGTAGAGAAGAAAACAAAACATACAAGGACCAATTTTCAATGTGAAAGTAATTCTCACATTACATGATGAAGGTGACCTCTGAAGGAGAAGCAACATTATTGCACCAACAACATCAGTGGTGATGTATGGCGCCATTTTGACAAGCCTATAAGAGGACATTCTTATTGGAAACCTATGTGATTACATGCTGCTCATAATCACTTTGTTGTGTAAAGTCAACACTGTAAAAGTCTACTGCACATAATTTGCGAAGTTAGTGAAAACAATGACAAAAGAGTCCCGACTGACATTCAAAACTGGACACGTTATTTTCTGTACATGCAAAAGTCGCATATTGCCAAAGTCGATGCATTTTCCTGTCTTTTCAAGATCGTCTCACGGAGTCAACTGTGAATTAGATTTCATACATTATAAGAGGCATCAGTAAATTCTTGTCTATCGAAGAGCTGCTTTCTTTTTAACAAAAATACAAAACAATGAAAGAAACAGCCATGCCATTATCTTCAAAACATTTTGTACATAAGTCATGTTCATACTGCTCGACATCCACAGTGTGGGTATTGTATACTAGTGCCATGTCGAACAAAAAGTAAGCTTTCACTATGCACAGCCTATGCACTACAGTCATTGCTTCACAAAGTAGCCTAGCCTGCAGGTCCACCATGTATGCTGACCTCTACATCTGTGGTAATGCGTCCAGTGTTTTACCCTGTACAATGAACAGGACGTGTATTTCAGTTTTGTTATAGTGTAGCTGCTGCAGACTGATTGTTTTGATGAGTGTGTGTACATTGCATATGTTTGAATTTTACTGAAAGTAATTTGTGCTGTGTGCTAAATTCATTGTATACTGTAAAATGACCTTGAATCAATTGTTGAAACTTGTGTCTGCAATATTGCAATAAACTTATGCCATTATGCAAGACTGTATCAAACAATTGTGATGTATTCAAAACTTACTTGATGTTGTATGGGATGAAGCAAGACTGATGGGTTCTGAGATGTTTTTTTTTCTTTTTTTTCTTTATTTTGTGTTTGTATGTGTGTTTGTGTATATGTGTGTTTATATGAAGAGTTTGCTTGCAAAAACCGATAAGTCCATATTTGTCAAATGGAGATATTTGCGATTAAAGGTCAAGAAAAATAAAGAGAATAATAAGAAAATTGTTGCTTCTTTTGACCATAACTTCAAAAATATACCTTTATATGTAGTGACCAATATATCATTTAAAAGGTATTATTTTGTACTTTATGACAGAGACCGTACTTCAAAATCTTCAAAAATGGACTTATCGGTTTTTGCAAACAAACTCTTCATATGTTCCTCTTTCTTGGTGGTTGAAGCTGGTCATTATAACATAGTCAAGTTTAGTTATACATGTACCTGCTGAGCGTAATGATGTCTTTATTATCTTCATTGAAAAAGTACATGTAGTAGAAAATATATCACCAGACTGATAAAGACTGTCTTAAGAAATCAATCAGTTTCTGATAAGGAAACATACACATAGATATCCACACATTCCTTCATCGACTTCAGTGTGTTCTGAGGGTAAACTCCACTGTTATGAATTGACCTTGCTTGAAAGGGGGGGGGGAGGGGCATATCAAACAGTGAGGGTTTGTTTCATTACTGTACCCCTCCCCCCCAAAAAAAAAAAAAAAATTAAAAAAATTAAAAAAAATAAAAAAAAGATTAAAAAGAGATACAACTTGTACACCTTTACAGCAAAGACAAAGCTACATCCTTCACCTGGGTTGTAGGTTAGTCTGCTGTTGCCAGTGTTGGTTTACAAAAGCAACAATGTTTGGAGAAAAAAAAATAAATAAATGACTTCAGCATCTGAAGCGACTTTCCCTTTAAAAAAAGTTTGTAATTGACAAAATTCTAGATTACAAATTGATGTTATGTATAGATTTTATTTTCTTTACCCACCTACCCACACTAAACACGGAGAGAGAACGCACGTTCACAAAGTAGCGTCGTTTGCTTTAGCATCCCTGATTTGACGGTGAGCATATCGAGTTTGCTCGTATGTAGTCGGAAGAATCTCAATTCGCAGATCCATTCTTTTCGTTCTTTTTCACTTTGGCTGTCTCTTCATATTCAGCAGGTACTGGACACCGTAATGTAATCCAGAAATATCTCATTGTGTCGATCTCAACCAAATACAAAACGAAGTGTTGTGTAATGTTGTAAGGATTTAAAGACTATTCAGTTACCTTTTGATTAATATATTATCGCAGTTATTCAGATTATGACCCAAGATTTATTGATAGTTTGTTCGAACGTCGCGTCACGCAAAACGGTCCCACCTATTGAATTCCATGTTTTATAAACCCGACATGTATGCAACCCCAGGCCTTGCAGCTGCAGCACGCAACCACGACCACTCACTACTGTCGAACTACCCTTGACCGACAAGTAGATTATCTATGTCTAATTCCGCGAAAAACTTCTCTTTTGTAGTATTTGCTGGGTCAGTTTTTCACTTTTTTAGACAGACACCATTGAAACATAACGCTATTGGCAGTATTGGAAAAAATATATACACTATTAATCAGCAGTTGATCAGTCATCATTTTGACTCACCTCTTCCACTGTTTCCTCCTGTTTTCTGGTTGTTTCCTCCACTTCTTTGCAGTGCTCCCCAATTCATCGCCGCCTTCGTTTGAAAAATGACTGCACGAATTCCGAACGTCTATATGCAAGCCAAATGCTCCATACAATCACTATATCGGTACACTAATACGTTTATTGACTAAAGTACTAGTAACTTGAATGAGCATTTTGCTCATTCACAATATTACGAAGTTAAATTTAGCGCTCGAACAACTTACTATCTAGTACTTAAGTCAATAAACGTTAGTGTACCGATATAGAACCTCTAGTGATTGTATTGGGCATTTTGCTTGCTGTAGACGTTCGTGCGGTCATTTTTCAAACGAAGGCGGCGATGAATTGGGGAGCGCTGCAAAGAACTGGAGGAAAACAGAAAACAGGAGGAAACAGTGGAAGAGGTGAGTCAAAAATAAAATGTTGACTGATTAATCGTGTATATATTTTTTCCAGATTGGTTTGAAAACCAAGCTGGAAAGAATAATTATAACCATTTTTATGCGGGGGGAACTGGGTCGAAGTTGCGTTGAACCAGAACGGTTCAAACCGTCGCAATAGCGTATGGTATGGGTTACTATCAATGGTGTCTGTGTAAAGAAGCGAAAAACTGACCCAGCCAATGTCATTATTTATGTAAATGAGAAGTTTTTTGCAGAATTAGAGTCGGTAAAGAACTACCCGTACTTTATTCAATGTTTACTCAAATTCTTTATTTTGAACCCTTTTTTTTTGGGGGGGGGGGGGGTAGTTTATAAAGAGGTCTGATAGATTACTATTAAACAATTGTTAGTCATGGAAATTTATTGGTTATCTGCGTGATGACACCAATAAATTGGGCTGTAATTTAAATTAACCACGTTGAGCTGAACTGAGAATGAGATAGAGTCTGTACGTCAGTGAGAGAAGCCAGCCAACAGCAACAACTCGACAGTGCAGTGCCCTGGCCTGGTGCAATGCCCATGGTAGTCCCAGTACACGACACCCTAACTAGTTAAAGGTTTTTTAATCAATAGAAACTTTAAATATCTCACAATTTGCCTGAAATTTTACTCACATATTTAGAAAATACTCAGAATTCCCAAGTGCGTATTCAAAATATGACGTAGATTCTCTACGCGCTCTATCGTAGTACAAGTACGATAGCGGCTTGGAACGCGCATGGGGATTTATTTTTCCTCGCGCAATGGCTTTTTCGTGTATTAATTCAAAAGTATGATTTTGATGGGGCGCAATACGCTGGAACATTGGAACAGAATACAAATCAGGAGAAATTTAAGGGGATACAGGTGAATAACCCGAGGAAACACTGAGTAAAAAGAATTGAAAAAAAAAAAATCCTCAGTAATGAAAATTGTCCTAGCCCCTTGATCCCCCCCCCCCCTTTGAATAAGAACCTCATCTACTCATCTACATCATATACAAGCATAGCTGTAGTTGAGAATGGACACATTTAAGACATTTTTCATATTTATTGTACACTAGTGTAGGGCCTATGTCAAATGTGAAGGTAAATGGAAATGTTCACTTTGACAGTAGCACTCCTACAATAGAGCAAATCACATTTGCAGTGAAGATGATGTGACATTGGTTGTCACTGTTGTTTATTGTATTCACTACAATGGCCATAGTTCCAAAGGTCAGTTTGATGGGATGGAAATATTCAAGAAGCCTGATACCTGTATAAGTGCTGATTTAAGGAAAGCATGTTAATTATATATATTGCTGTTGACCATTGTATGACATGTACCTTCATATTTTAGCTGTGCTCTGGCCCAAACCCAGAGTAGATCTATATATCTCTCTACCTGCAGAAATGGCAATCCGACATGAGATGTGCGTTGGCCTCTCAAAGGGCCACAAGTTGACCAAGAATACAGCTGTCAAGAAGGCCAAGAGGAAGGGGGTGAGAATCTATTGTTTTTTATATACAGTCAATCTTGTGCCTAAGTCAAATCTGTTTGGACTGAGGAAATAGCTTTGACTTAGAGAAAATACGACGTATTAGGGATTAAAATCGTTAAAATTTAAAGAGGACTTGAACAGACCTTTGACTAAGGTGATTATTCGACTTATGTGAGGTCGACTTGGAAGCAAGGTTGACTGTGTAATGAAATGTTGTGCAGTATTAGAATACAGGGAATAATTTCCCTTCTCGAAATTGAATAGCAATATCATTATTAGGTGATGGATATAAATTTTGAACAAAATTTGATATAAATATATATAATGAAATTGCAATAAAAATGGACTTTTTTTTATAGCAGTCATATCCAAAATGCATAGTGAATTGCTGTACAATACCAGGAAATTATTCCATAAAGTAGCATTTGATTACAAACAAGAAACATCACACTACATTAATTAAAGGGATGATGTAATTTTGGTTGAGACCTGGCTTCAGGTTTCTAACATTTTTGGATGAGCTAATGAGAAACTTCTTATGAAATATAAAAGGGCATGTAATTTTAAGAGGAATTCAACATTTATTTGAGGACATTTGGTTTTGAAGTGACTGAGATATCCAAATTAAGCAATCCTAATAAAAGGTGGGACCCACCTTTTATTAGGAGCACTTTGCTTTAATTTGTTTGTGGATATATGGTATGCTCTGTAACATTTCATGAGTGGTTTTCTAGTATCTCGAAAAAAATTTAAAGCTAAATCCTCACCTCAACCAATACTATATCATCCCTTTAAGTGTACTTGACAGAGTCGACTGAACTATTAAACTGAAAAGTGATTTCTTTTTGTTAATCTCGGGTGCAAACGATGGTATGCCCTATGGAGTTACTCGGTTTCCCACATTTTCTCTTTAATTAGTGATACTGTGAAACCCCGTTATAACGAGTCCGGTTATAACGAGGAACCGCTTATAAGGAGGTTATAAATATATCAGTTCTACCTTTGACTATTTGAACTGCATCCTCAAATTTTGCACCTAAAATTAACCCAAGAAGGTGTATCCAAAACTCGGAATGTGAAACATAAGAATTAAAATCCTGAAGATGCTGCTGCTGCAATTGTCAGTGTGGTGTCCAACCACCAGACCTTGTGTAACCTGCATTAAAACAATAGCAGACGTCCTTAAAATTATCCTCAAAACTAAACAGAGGCAATATTTTGAGAGAGAAAATGAATATATGTACAACATGAGATTAAAAAAAAAGAAACAATCCTGCCTTTAGAAATCAGGAGATTTCTGAACCTTGCATAAAAGTTGTTCATACTGTGGTACCGTAATACAATCATGAAAGACTCTTTTTCATATGGTCTTTCTGCATTGCCAAAGGAGGCATACCTCTTTTATACATATAATTGGTTGTTTTATTGTTCTTCATCACTGTCCCTTACCATCAAAATTGTGGGGTTCATTGTCGTTTGCAGATCAACAAGCATGCCAAATTTGTGCGTGATGTAGTCAGAGAGGTCACCGGATTTTCGCCATACGAGAGGCGCTGCATGGAGTTGCTGAAGGTTGGCAAGGACAAGAAAGCCCTCAAGTTCTGCAAGAAGAGGGTAAGTGTACTTTTTCACCACGTGTTGTTTCGTTTTATCATATTAATGCAGATGAACATAACTTACACACTTTTAGTCCATGGAATAATTTGTGCACACTTGTGAACTACAAACAGGATTCAAATTTTTTGGCTGGAATAATTGACTACATTTTTTTATTTTGTAAATCTTCTTGTGAGGATGCCATGCAGAAATTACATTGTAGAAAAAAAATAACAACTTTGTAAATTACATACATTTTTTTTATTCCAATGAGAAGTTTTATGCCCTTAAGAGTGATCAAGATTATGTGATGGACATTGATATGAAGGGGCAAAAAAATATGACCAAAGTGACAAGGATTATAGGCACTATAAGACCCATGCATGAATTTTGTAGACAGATGAGGTTTGACACCCAAAAGTACCTGTCGTTCACCTTTGTGCACCAACATATTCAGAATTTTGGAAACTGCAGAAATGCATGTAGCTGCTCTATTATGTACTTATTTGTTGAATTCAAATACTCCTTATTTAAGTCTGGTATCATGTCAGGTGATATGCTGCTTCATATTAAATTTGGTTTCTATAGATAGATTAAAGTCAAATGAACAGCAGTGCTTGACGTTTCATCATAATCAGCACTAGAATAATGTTTTGGAATGTGAAAAGTTTCTCATGTTTCTACAAACCTGAAATCAGTTATCTGAGAAAATGCCTAACCTATAATCAAGTCATTTTATCAGGTCATGTGATATCATTAGTTTATTAATTCTAGCCAACATTCATATGTCAATGTCCTCCACATATACAGCTGGGAACCCTGGGACGTGGCCGCAGAAAGCGTGAGGAGCTCACTGGCATCCTGGCTGCCCAGAGGAAGGCTGCCTCGGCCGCTGCACAGGCTGCTGCCGCTGCCCAGTCCAGCAAGTAGACTTCATCTTCGAACTCATAGCACACAATAATCTCTGTAAACATCTGGATACACTCCATTCCCAACGATGAGATCACGGCACGGTTGGCGTCAGTTTATGGAGCGAAACTCATTGAAAGTGCTTGCCAGTGCATAAGCAGGAAAGCCACCTTCATATCCCACTTCAGCATAGGACGACGACAGGAAACAACACCGCATGATCAAGGCTCTTTTTGTGGTCAGCATCTTGTGAATAAATCTATCTAGATATTTGCAGAATCGAGCATTTCATTTTATGGTTTGTTATGTGTGTGTGTTCTTTTTTTTGTTTTTTTTTTAAAGATGTCATGACAAGGTGCTGTTGTGAGGGTCTTATTTGGCAATAAGGTGAAAGGATGAGTAAACAGTTCATGTCTCAGTTCCATTGCTTGAGCATCATGATGTGCATCGTACTGACACACACACACATTTACTTTTCATCTGTAGTTTTGAAATGGCCGAGATATTCAAAAACAAAGTAAAACAAAGCGATCCTAATAAAGGGTAGGTCCCATCTTTTATTCGGATGGCTTTGTTTTTGATATCTCAGCCATTTCAAACCCAACTTTTATCAAATAAACTCTGAATTCCTCTTAGAATTATATGCTCTTTCATATTTCATAAGAGTTTTCTAATTAACTGGAAAAAAAAAATCATCATCAAAAAACTTTGGAAACCTGTAGCCCCATCTCAATTGGAACTATACAATCCCTTTAATGTGAACATGTTCTTCCATTGGAGAAGTTACAAAATTTATCATGCAAATGCAATAAAGTTTGTCCGACCATAGACTGGTATTTAAAGGGACTGTACAGTACTGGTTGAGGTAGGGATTCATGTTTTGAACATTCCTAAGTGAGATGATGAAAAACCTCTTATGAAATATGAAAGGGCATGTAATTTTAACCCTAAAAAGACTGGGCTATTTTGGTAGCTCGAAAGACGGGGGGGGGGGGGCTAAATGTGTGTGTGTGGGGGGGGGGGGGGCCTAAAGGGCCCCCCCTTAAGATCTCGGCCATGGATCGCGCGATCGCCGCGAAAATTTGCACAGGGGTAGTGTGCGATGTAATCTACAAGATCGTATATCTAAATTTTCCAAAAGAGTCTTCTTTTATTTTATTTTGATTAATTATGCTAATTTATGCGAGAAATCAGACTCTTTGATCTAAACCAGTAAATATAGCTCCAAAAGTGCTCATTTTTGGTCTAATTATTCTTTGTGGCATTCTTAGCAAATGCACTTGAAAAAAAATTCGGTATCAAAATTAATTTCTTATTTATTTTATTGTTTCATAAATTTCTTATGTATTTCTTTGTTTTTTCGACTTCTTGTTTTCGGTGATTTTTTTAAACAAAACTTGTGGCAGACACTTTTTTAAGCATAATACTCCTAAAACAAATTAATTTTAGCCATTGAGAGTAAAAATAAGCATATTTATATGAACCATGTGAAAAAACTCAATTTGCATTGACTTTGTACACAAAATCACATTTTTGAGCCATTTTCGGCCTCACATGCGTGTACAAAATGTTATGTAACTTCAGAACCGTACCCCCGGGCGTCACAAATTTGGTGTCAAAATGTGCGGGAAACTTGAATGAAAAAAGTCATAGAGCATCGCGGCGAGAGCATTGCGTGTTGCAGAGTAATCCCGCGAAATGTCGAGGGGGGGGGGGGGGCCTTTTAGGCCCCCCCAGTCTTTTTAGGGTTAAGAAGGATTCAATGTTTATTTGATGAAAATTGGTTTTCAAATGGCTGAGATATCCCCAAAAGTGCTAATAATAAAAGACGACATGCCCCAACTTTATTAGTATCTCTTTGTTTCACCTTGTTTGTTGATATGTCGGCCATTTCAAAACCGATTTTCATCGAATAAACTTTTGATACCCATTAGAACCGCATGCTCTTTGACATCTCATAGAGTGGTTTCTGAATATCTCACAAAAGGTTAAAAGCTAAATCTTCACCTCGACTAGAACTGTACACACCCTTTGATAATAATAATAATAATAGCTGCCTATATAGCGCATAATATTCCTGCGCTTTAACTAATCCGTATAGTACAAATTGTTGTGGCTATGATGACGTGGTTAGATGTGAAACCAGGTGTGTATGTGTTGCAAGCAGCTTCAACAGGGGATATGTGGGCATATGTCTGTTTGTTCAGAGAAGTTACAAGTGAAAAAGCAATCCGAAGAAAGGGTAGGTCCCATCGTTGTAAAGCAGCTTCAACAGGGGATACATGGGTATATGTCTATTTGTTCAGAGAAGTTACAAGTGAAAAAGCGCTCTCGAGGCCCTAGCTGCATCATCATTTTAGTGCCTGCATGTAAGCGAATGATGTCCTAATGGGGACATTTTTACACACATCCTCGATTG
Organism: Diadema antillarum; assembly: GCF_040938485.1. Classification (NCBI taxonomy): domain Eukaryota; kingdom Metazoa; phylum Echinodermata; class Echinoidea; order Diadematoida; family Diadematidae; genus Diadema; species Diadema antillarum. The sequence goes on along the minus strand of NW_027271583.1, from coordinate 821,116 downwards.
TTGTGTATGCACAAATACCCGACACGAAGCCTAATTTTTTGCAAACTTAACTGAATTACATTTGTATTACATTTGATGGTTTTCCATTTCCAATTCAGTTTATCAAATCAACTTTTTTTTTTTCAGAAACAAATAATGGGATGTGCCAGTTGCCTTGAGCAAACTATCATATCCCTAGTTGAAGCCTGTGATGAGTGAGTGAGTGAGTGTGTGTGTGTGTGTGTGTGTGTGTGTGTGTGTGTGAGTGATAGCATATACACTGTAGCTTCACATAATTTTTGACAGGACTTTAGACCATGCAATGAAATGACACAAGCATGTTCTACATTCACCTTTATAAAGAGGCACAAATCTTTATTTTCCTGCAGAAACAGGTTGCAGGGTTGTTATTCTTGTACAGGGTTGCCTGTAACATACACACATATCTGACGTCAAGAAATCGGCAATTTCATCTCCAAATTTACACAGTACTCGTACAATGTAGAAAGTGAGAACAGAATGGCCCATGCAACCTTGTTTTCTTTGTTGCACACTTCCTAAGTGTGCCAGCATATAGTAAAAAAACAATTACAGTGTACAGTATCATGGCAGGCTGACATGTGTCCCAGCGGAATAAATAGTGAGCACACATGTGTAGATACAGATTGTCTCGGTCAGTTAAAGGGACATTCCAGACAATTTTCATAATTTCACATCATGTAGTACATAAATCGACAACTCCATACATAGATTTGTGAATTTATTGTGGTTCTTGAGCAGAGAAACAATAGTTTGAAAAACCTTAAACAAATTACACTGCACAAGGATGATGACATAGGAGGTTCACATATTTCAGAAATGTAGCAGTGTCATTCCATTACAATACCGCTTGCTTGCGAGTTCACCTGTGGATAATCTATGCATGCCTTCTTCTTTTGTTCTGCTTCCTTGTGCCCCAACTCATGCATTCTTATGGTGACTCTGCCATGTCATCATCCTTATTCATTGCAATTTGTTATAAATTTTGAAAATATCCTTATTCTTCATCCCAATTATCACAAATTCTGAAACTCTGTCCTCAGTATGACTAATTATAGAGTTGTTCAAATGTAAAAATCTGAAAATCATCCGGAGGTCTCCTTTAAGAAACAGTTCTGTCAGATGGGGGCATCAACACTGGAGCATTTGAAATTAATCCCAAAATTCTCCCAACTTTTTCATCAGAACAGGCTACACATCTCTGCAAAGTACCTGTAACAACAAATGTCCCAACATAATTGTTGGTCGTCAGTACACTACAGTGCATCTGTACTGTCCATGGCCATGTCAAGACGAGTACAATGAAAACCAAGATTGTCTCGCATTCAATACTACAAGTTACCCCTACTTGTTCACAAAATACAATGAACGGGCAAATACATGTGGTTTGGTGCCGTATTCTACGAGGCCCCAGGCCAAACAGAATATGGTATCAGATTATATTCCCGTATTTCATGAGAACAAGTACGAGTTAAATAACCATTTTATCTTCATTGTGTAGATCTAATTCTAGATCAATTCTGCAGTTTAATTGGTAAACTTTCATATTTCAGAAACTTTGGTCTACTCACTTCTTGTGTTTTCTTGTCTTTGATAACTGCTGCAGTGCTGCAAGCTGGTAGTGTATTTAAACATCTCAAGTGTGTGCAGCCATAACGCACACAAATATCAACAGCAATGCAAAACATGAAAAACAATATACAGGGCACGGAACTCTAGTCACAAAATATGGGAAATATTCAGTGGATGATTGACCAATGAGATTACAGATTTCATGATCACAAAATTATAAAGCATTTTACCACACAAAAGATCTTCAAACAAAGTTATTCATCTCTTTTTATAGCCACAAGAGGGAGCCGATATCCCCATATTTTAAACCAAATGCCATGTTTGATGGAAATTGTGGGGGTTTATTTCCCCAATTGCTAATTTTGCAGAAAGAAAAGTGGAAATTCAAAAATTGTGCTATGACTTGTCATCATTTTTGGTTGCACAATATCCAAATATTGTACAGGCAAAATTCAAGACTAAATAACTGAGTGCGAGTTTTCATTTACTGGCACTAAAAAAGAGTGAGAAAGTATGTACTACAAGTGACACATATTCTTGTAATTGTAAGATGAATCCATGAGTTGTTGGAATTCGAAACTGAGAACCACAATTTGGGAATGAGAAATGATCAAGTATTTTCTCTTTTCCACACGAAAGTTAATGATTTCCCACTGTTAAGACAATGGTGCATTTCTGTGAGCAGGAGGCAATATCTTTTGGGAGTTGTAAATTATCTCAGTTTCAAGACAAAATGTTTCCAGGATACCTTGCAAAAAAGACTGAAAAACCTCTCATTTGACTCGACACAACTGCCTAACCTCCATTGACGATGTCAAGAAAACTTAAATGTACAATTCTACAAGAGTTCCAATAAATATGGCAAAAATAAAATATTACCAGTAATGATACAGTCTATCTTATTACGCGATATTGTATACAGACAAATTCTATACACGAGCTGTTTGAGGTTATTTTTTTTTTCCATCTTATAAAAAATATAAAATGTAAATACAAGTTGTATAACATTAACTCTGGGAGGCTTGCCCTAGCTGCATTACACAGAAATTGACAAGGATATGTGTTTAATGGGAATGGTTCCATAGCAGAACTCTATCAAAGCCTTTTGCATACTCGGAATTTTCAGCCTACACACCTGTACAGTGTAACACACACGTAAAACAGTAACTTTCAATAATGGAATATACTAGAGCTATCCCCCTCCCCCTCCCCCTCCCCCTCCCCTTGATTCTGACATGGAACTGAAATGAGAAATGTCACAGGTATATTCTCAAACAGAAGTGGTACAAAGAGTTTCTTACTGGTATCAAATGCAAACTGAGGTACACATCTCATATCTGCAGTACAAAGGTCACAAGAACTTCAGAATGATACATGTATTTCTACAAACGTGGTCCACGATCTAGGCACAATCCCAGTCAGGCATGAAGTTTGAGAAATCAATTTGCAATTGAGTTTAGAAACAAAAAGTGATTAATGTGACTACTGCAAGTCTTTGACATAAATGAGATAGTGTTCAGAAATAGCTTCCTTCATAAAAACAGATGCAGATTTCTTAAATACACAAAACACACATGTACCTATTTTGTAAATCATGGATGGTCATAATATGGAATGAAAATTACCCTGAAATATAAATAACAAGTGATGAAATTTATATACAAGAGGAAGAATGGTATAACCAAGGCAACCCAGCCTGGTAGGTAGAAAAAAAAAAATATATAAATGAAATATCTGGGAATGTCGAGCGTATTTTTTAAAAAGATCTCATGTCATTTACATCAGCATATGAATTAATATTTGTGCACTTACAAATACATGGCCAATAAATCTTCCCATCTTTAATACCACCATATCACAAAATAGACGATAACAGAAAGTCCCTATACCCTTTAATAAAAAAAAAAAAAAAAAAAAAAAAAAAAAAAAAAAAAAAAAAAAAATTAACATTGTATTCACAAACCGGGAGGGCAGCAGGGTGGTCATAAAAAAATAATGCCTCTGATCATTTTGAGGTGGAGGCATAAAAAAAATGATATAGCAATAAAGAAATACAAAAAGACAAAAATTAAATTTGATTTTTGCAACTTTCACTGTAGGTTCAGAAATTCTTGCTCTATAATCTCAAATGGTTTTTTTTTTTCTTCCTAGGGTTTCTAATGTACATGTTCATCTTTGATTTCATACTCTGAATGATTGCAACCTGTAGCCATGACAGTGGCAGTGCAGCATAGCAATATGATCGAGAAGATGTGACAGCTCAGTGGATTAGACCAAGGACTATCAATCACAAGGTCCCTGGTTCAAGTCCCCTGGCTGCAGCGATTGTGCCCTCCCTTTGGAGAAGACCTCAAAGCCGTTGGTACCATGGTTGCCTGCTTATAAGCATTCAGCTCTTTCTTAAAAGTCGCACATAACGTAATACATTTGTATCCCTTTATCAAATGAAGGTAGCACACTTGGACCAAATATTTACAGCTTGCAGCTCAAGAATGTTTCTCTTTTTGTGTTCACTGTCTATGCCGTTAATTCACGCGGATGTATTTTCTTGAATTTTGCGAGTCGCGTGCTATTCGCGAATTTACCGACTCGCAAATTTATTAACTCTGATATTGAATGAGATGTTCACCTGTACAAGTCTCTCTTCATTACTGTACTCCATGATAGCGAACTTAACCACTAGCGAATAAATAGAGAAGTTTTGATTTGTGAAAAATTAGACTCACTAAATACATGGCATATACAGTAGTTAATTTTCCCTCACCACACCATACTATTTACTCCTATATGACGGGAGATAGGATACTACAGAGCTGATACGGAAGCCGGCTGGTTCATTAAGTTTGATGTCTGCACTACTGCCATCAAGAGGTCCAAGGTTTGGAAGTCCGGCGAGACTAATTTGTCGCCATGTTTCATTGTCATAGTACTGCTTCTCTCCTCTATGTGAAGCAGGCTCAGAAATCTGCCCTCTAATGGAACATAAACAGAGGTAAAGTGCGGGAGCAAGAGTTGCTACCACTTTACTTCTCTGGGCAAACAGCCGGGTGTGCAATCCAATGAATTGGTTCACCCCACAGCACACACTCTAGAAAATGGGCCACAGGAATGACGCTGACCCCCGGAAGGCTTGCCCTTTGGAGACTAAAATGGGTATTAAAGAAAACTGATATCAACTGCAAGCACACTGTCCTGTGAGGAAGAGTTCACTGTCTTCCTCTAGCTTATTCTTTGGATTGCTGTTTATTCATATCATTTTTTTTTCTCTCTTTCTGCGGGTAACCTTCTGCTGTATCTTCTCTCGTAATGATGAAATCAAATCATGGAATGTTTGAAAATGAAAGTTACAAAATCATGAAGAGATACATATTCAAATAAGTTGGTTTCAAATGCAAAGCTGCACACAAACAAGAAATCACCTTCCACTGTCAATGACTTGACTGTGAGGATTGAATCTATATGCTTTGCTTTATACAAAAATTATACAAATATGAACATATATATCATCCTCAAATTAGAAACAGCTTCAGTAATAAACTCTGGGAAAACCCTATGACTATACTAAACTTGTGTGATAAATATCAACTACAAAATATGATACAGATTAAAATGAGGCAAATATAAGATGTCTGTTAATCCTTGTCACACACTGGTGAGTAAAAAGCGCTACATTGTATACCTCTACCCCTAGTGGTAGATTTTTTTTCTTTGTATTTTTTTTTGTTGTTGAGGCAGTTACTAGGCAACATAGGTAGTAATATGTTTATTTCCCTGGCATAATCTTGGCTTGTCTCTGACAGTGGTTACTGCTAATCACCCCACAGTGCCTACAACAATGAAAAGGGGAAAAAAAAAATCGCTACCTACTTTAATATGCCGAATCGGGAAAAACTCATTTGGTGATGTGATAGACCTGCATTTGAGTTGGAAATCTGCCTACTGCATGTGGCAGAAAACAAAATATGTGAAAAACACCTGACTGCAAAATAGCAAGCACTTGTATAAATAGTACAAATGGCTTTCATGCTGTGAGTGAAAAATAAACAGTGCTAACACCATTATCATGTACTCATGATCACCTAATGAATACTTCAAGAAGACATATATTTTGGTTTATGCATGTGTATAAATAATTAGAACATACAGTGTATACAGTTGAGTTTTTATCTACATATAATGCATTTTTTAAACATAAAAACAAAGACAAAAAAGTATGGTGTATCCCTCGAGAAACAAATTCAGCTTTTAAAGATATACAGGCTGTTAAAAATTGTTGCATTGTTGCCATATCTTCACTTCAGTGGTGTCCTCATTTCAGACTCTATTCAAATAGTGATCAGATATACTCATAAATATAATCATCTGGATCAAATATTTAGAATGGATTGCCATCTATATCCTATGCTCCAGAATCTTTCCTTTGCATGTTTTTTTATTCCCTGATTGATCTTTTAATGTTTGAAAGGATGGGGTAAATTTGTGAATGAAACATATCAAATCTGATGTATATATACACCTGCATAGAAGATGGGGAATAAACAAGAATTCAAGAGAGGGGGGGGGGGGGGGGGGGGGGGGGGGGGGGAGAATCATTCAACTTGATATAATATGTGAAGCTACAAAGAATCATGAAAATGATCGGGGTATATATCTTCATATATACTCGTCTTGTACTGCTGAATGAAGTTGTATTTCCACCAATGATAATTATATTTTACCATCTAAATCTTAACAAAACAAAAACAAAACAAAATAAAACAAAACACCAGAGGCTCACACTGTAGGCCTACTGGACTTTGTTGTACTATATCACAACAATGATCTCACAGTACAAATGAAATGTATCACTTTTTGAGATAATCTGAAGGAATTGCCCAATGATTGAGATAAGTGTTTCCTCACGTAGTGGTGTCTTGCCTTATTACCAACAATACCTCATTATGAATGGGCATAAATTGTATTATTCTTTTTATGTCCCTTAATTAGTCAGGGTACCAGACATACATGTAGTATTATTTTATTCAATTGTAAACACTGTCAGAGAGTTTTGCATTGTATATGACAGGGTATAACGATTTATTGTGGCAACATATTACCATTCCCATCCCCAACATTTCTTTGGCTTTCTGCTCAAACAAACCAGTTGTGTTTGCCTAAAAATATCTTGGACACTTGACCGTATCTCAACTGCAAATCGATTTCTAAAAATTATGTTTTCATGATTTACAACTTTTCTATCAAAATGCTTCTGCGTTACAGTGACATTCAATTGAGAGGGACAATCGATTGTATACAATCAGGAATTTCACCATCACCACTAAGACTATTCACAATAATTGAAAGCATGAAATCCTCTCTGTATGATGCATGAAGGAATGTATGAATTGTACATCATATCATGTCAACAGGTGCGTTTATCACTAACTTCTGGCACAGAATTAAGGTTACCAAACAACTTTCAGGGAGTTTCGGGAAGTTGGTAAATGCAAAGCTGTTTTTATTTTTATTATGGGGTCAGAAAAAACACTTTTGACACACCGAAAATAAAGTGTGATCGCAAACGCATTTGAGCCAGAAATGTGTTTCAGTAGAGTTGATAAAGAGAAAATCGTTTTGAACGTGTTTTGGTTTTGGTTTGAACGCCAACCACAGCCAACTACACATCTGCCCTCCTCAGGTCAAACTGTGCAATGGAGCTATGCAGTGACAAGGCCTCCCAATCGACTCACAACAGAGTTGATAAACCCAACAATTTGAGAAATGCTATCTGAAAGGTGTTTGCCAACACGTTTTGATAGTGGCGCATTTCAAACGTGGGAAAGATGATAAACACAGCCTGAGTTTGTTCACATGCCATCATACTGATGTTGGGGGGGGGGGGGGGGTAGTTGGAAGAAGTTGTGGCAGGGAGCCACCTCATCTTAAGAAGTACTTCAAGTTTTCCCTCCAAGACTGAGGGAAACATTCTCACACATTTGATTTGGCACTTCTGTGAATTCTGAATGAGAATCAAGACTACAAAATGAGTTAAAGCATACAAGAATTGGTCAACTGACCACAGTACATTTGGATGATTGAAGTAAGAAAAATACAGTTCAGGTATGATGGGAAATCTTCAAAGATATTTTAAGAGTGTCTTGACAAGGACAAAGAGTCACATGTTGATGATTTTCTATTAACATACCTTAATTTTTAATGAATTTGCTCTACAATATGTCAATTTTATTCATAATTTCTCTGAAAGAAAGGGTGCATTAACTGTACATGAAAACGATCAATATACAGGGTGAATTCATTCTTACAATATATTACAAATTTCTGGTTATATCTTAATCTAAATATACATATAAACTTTCCATAGTGATTGTAGAATATATATGTATAAAAAGCTTTTACTTGTCTGTTACCAACATACATTACAACACATATTACAACATTTCTTATTTAATAACTGCTAATACTCAAAGGGTGTCGAGACTTTGAGCTGTGTTCACATCGTTTGAATCTGACCATCTGCAAATCCTCCAAACAACACAAAATACATACAGTTCAACCTAGGTCAAAATATAATGCGTATTTATAACAATATAATGCACGTTATGTCAGTCAGTCTGATACATATCTACTCCATTCTGGTACGCGGCATGATTCCCATAACTCTGCATCCACACTTTCGCGCTTGTGCCACCAGTTTCCCGCTCACATGGAAAGTCAAAAGACGGAAAACTGAAGGTCGTCACGTGTCCTACAGAACACAGCAAGCACAAAGAGAGATGTGATGCCTCTCTGTGCTGGTTAGACAGTCATGTGTGAAAATGTCCAGAGAAGGCAGCGACACTCCAACAAAGACTTGATTTCGGTCCTTGAGATGATTTCTGCATCGTCTGCGTGGCAAGAATCTCTTCCTGTCAGAACTGCCAGTGTTGTGCAGAAAAATAAAGAGATGGAAAAAAAACCCCTCCCCACAACTTCAGATGATTTCCTTGCTTTTCGTAGGAAAAGATGGCCCTTCATCTTTCTCCATCTCTCTCTGACCTCATTTCTTCTTCTTGGGCGAGTCTGTTCTCGTCATATCTGGCCTCAGCTCTCTGTATTGCTTCTGCGGATGGTGATAGGAAATAAAGATTTGAAAGGGGTGAAAACAGACTAAGCTGGCATAAAACTAAAGAAATACTGACTTTTTTTTTCTCTTCTTAGTTGTTTTCTCTTATATAACATTATGTCTCGCTCTCTGTTATTATTAGGACTCTCAGACAGAAAAAAGAAAGAAAGAAAGAAACAGGCTTCGGCAAACCAATTTATCATAAAGTAGAATATAATTTTATTAGTATTGTCTATGCTCCTGGGTATATCGTTTATTCTTCTTGCAGAGTCTTGGCTGAATAAATCAAAGATGAAGAATTTGATTAAAAAACAAACAATCAATCAAACAAACAAACAAACAAACAAACAAAGATCCACTGACCAGTTGAGTGTCGGATGGTATCCTGGATAAGAAATCTAGAAGTTCGTTGTTGGGAATGGCATGAGGCTTTCGGATCTTCTTGGTGAACTTATTGATGCCTGCAGAACAGGGGGGAAATGCATGAAACAAAGAAAAGGTCATGGCACGCTTTAACAGAATTCATACTTTCCATACTGGTAATGGTCTCATTTGAAGAGACTTGTATGCCAACTCAACATGGCCACAGTGAGATGCAATTTACATTATGATGGGGAGAACTGTCTCAATAAGACTTTTTCAAGAAAAGTATTATTATGCCCAAATGAGGTTTCTCAACATATGGAGGTCATGGCATATGAAGTAATACGATATATATTAGAAAGGAAAGAATACTGTACATGCTGAGATTTTTGCAGTACATTAAATTTTGCACATTTTACACTACTTTTAGCGGGCATGAGTTCTAGAACCATGTACCAGGTAATTGTAGTTTCTGTGCAGACCATACATTTGAATGGTTTGGGCAGCACGACTTTTCTGTGAATGGATGAAAACATACGAGTATGAAGGAACTGTGTAGCATGAATTAAAGAACCTGCAAATATCTTTTTGAACCACTCAGCATGAAAATATTGATGTTCACAGACTGCTGAAAGGGTTGATCCAAGGCGAAAATGAGGAATATTCAAAGGGGAGATGAGTATCTGATGCAGGTTTAAAACTATGTTCAAAATGAAACTAAGAAGATGTCTACTGAAACAGAATATAATATTCTGAGAAGACTTTAACCAAATGACAAGACATTATATCTCATAGGCAGAGACTCCAACCCCAACCACCTTCTGATCTGGAGATTCACCCGCCTGCAACCCCTTGCAAACGGGAGACTCCAACTTGATGTGCGCAAAGCGCACATCATGGGGTCCAGGGCCCTGGAAGCTCTAGGGCTCTAGATGCTCTCTCATGCTATCTAAGGCCTATTTTTAAACATACGATGGCAGTAAGTAAGAAATCATTTCAAGCGGGAGATACAGAGCCAGGGCGGGAGAAATTAAATCTCAAGCGGGAGAACGGGAGATTTTGCAAAAATGGGCTTTCGGCGGGAGATCTCCCGTCAAAAGCGGGAGAGTTGGAGTCTCTGCATAGGTATTACGTGCACTGAGAAGGAATGAGGTACATGTATTTCAATAAAAAGACTTGACCCCATGCCAACATGAGGCACCCCAAGGGAAATGAGGTATATTTGAGGCATATTGGAAAGACTTACCCCAAGCCAAGATGAGGTACCTCAACGGAATGAAGTACAGGATAATGGTGGCTACAATCAAGACTATGATTGCCAGGAAAGACAGCCATGGTACTGTGAAGTTGAATGTGCTGAGTAGGAGAGATAACGAGGAGGAGAATCAAGAGTGTGTACACATTCCCGGTACTATACAATATACACTATACATATAGAGTTGTATATAAAATATTCAAGTGAAAAAAAGATGAAGCAAAGTTTTCTCTGTCGCTTTACATTACCATTTCGAATCTGGTATCATCTTTCAGCTAAATGACCTTGTTTTGCAGTACTCTTGGTTTGCTTGCATATGCCTTAAAGGCACATAGACCCGGTGGTTTAGTCGAATGCGTACGCGGAGGGCGCAAGGCGCAAGTTTCCTACAAAGACCTATGCTATCAACTCCTCTTTAGCGCTTACGCTTTGACCCATTTCCATGAGTCCTAAGAAGTCCGATCTACTCGAGTCAGTGGTCCAATCACAGTTCAGCTCATGATTCGGCTGATAATGACAGCTTTAGCAAACTTCTCCTGTGACGTCATACTAAGAAGCACGCACCCTAGCATCACTACAGACTGCATGATGCGCAGAGAAGACAACAAAGGCAACGTTACCTAGTAACACCTACGCGCTTTACTCTTGATGACAGCTTAACTTCAGCAATCTTCGTATCAATGCTAACAGTGATCGGCACTATCATCCAACAGCGTCCCCGCAACTACCGGGTCTACGCACATTTAATCTGGCACAGTAATACAGTGTCCACATAACACTTATTACATGTGCTGCATCATTGCTTCAGTCATTTCTCTAAGTTGTCTACATTTGAAAACCTGACTCCTATGAGAAAACGTAAATCTAAATCGTACAGGCACTCAGTGAGACCATTCGGTACTCGCCAAAACAACCTTGCAAGGCGCAGTTAGAGGAAAGAGAGCAAGAGGAAGACCTAAGAAGAGATGGGAAGCCAACATACGAGACTGGACAGGCCTAAGGTTGAGAGAGGCACTAAGGAAGGCAGAGAAGAGGGAAGGATGGAGGAAGATGGCTGTGAGGTCTTCTGTGGCGCCCCCAACGGTCTTCTTAACTATGAAATACATGTATGTATTAACTCTTCATGTGCCACGTTCCCACGTCCGACGGTCAACGGCGTGCCAACTTCGCAATAATTCTGCTCAAACGCACAAACCCGCCCAAACCCATCAATAAATTGCCAAATACCACAGTACAATAAAAGCGTTTAACGTGATTCCATTCCTTTCGTCTATAGCTTGTATCTTATGTGGTGAATGACTAACACGCAGTGTTTCATACTGGATTTGCGTGCAAATTCTAAGTTTCTATCACTGCTTTGTGTGCAGAAGTCATACATTTACAGTAATGTATCTACCGGGCATTTGAAAGAAAAGCGATTATAGATTTGTCATAGAATTTACATCAATGCAAAGCTTGGCATTTTCTCCACAACTCTGCTAACTTCGTCTACAATTTAACAGAAATTTATGAATGTTATATTGATTTGAAAAACAGATTGTCTTCTCAACATATGACTACATGGGGGGGGGGGGGAGGGGATTCCACCATGGCACATAAAGAGTTAAAGATACTAGATACTCTCTGATACCATGGCCAGGGCCACAGGTGATCAAGAGGGGGAAGAGGGTTTCATGAAATGTCTCACTTTTTGATTCTTTCTCCCAGACAGGCCACTTGGTCCAAGGTGTTCTGGATGGTTTGACAGACTCGCTCGATGGCCTGGAGCTTCTCCTTGAAACTCTTCTTGCTTTCCTGGGATTTAAAAGAATAAAAAAATGAGAAGAAAGAAAACCCGCATCAACTTTTGAACCACTCTATTACAAAATATTCATTGCTCAATTTTGACACTGAAAAAAAGTAAATCGTAAGATGCTGATGCACAAACTCACAGACATGGATATCATGTCTTGAAGTGTCAAAACGTTCATGCTACTTCATGCTACATCATTTTGTGGGTATATTCGTATATTCAAACATGCAATCTTTAAAAGACAACTTCCACTCTGTTGTTGCTTTATCAAATCAGTATTGACCCCACCAGTGTTGCTTTTGGTCTACATGAATTCAGGTCTCATCATGTGATTTCTTATTTTGCTTTGCATTTTCATAGTTGGCTTGTTGATTTTTTTTTTCAATTTTTTTTTGTAGTCCTCTACCTTCCTTCATGAGGACTAAACTCCCAGTCAAAGTTGCAAGGGAAGCAAACAGAAAATATTGCATGTTTGAAGTGTCTGATAGTAATCCTACTCTTCTGAATTTCCATATTTACTTTTTTTTTTCAATTAATTGTGATGAAATGCAGTGAGTGCTGGCAAAGTAGATGTCATCGTTATGCACTAAAGACAGCGGACGTAATGGACTGGAGCTGCATTTAATAGCTGCAGCTGGGCATTTACCTCACGGTCTACTGGAACTGGTAAATCGTGTACAAAATCTACGGAAATTTTACTGTGTGGTGGAGAACAGGTACAAGAAACGTAGAGCTCATCTCAAATTGCCTTTCTAGCTATCACTGTAAGGATGGTTCCCAATGAAGGAAGAAAAGAGAAAATATACAACTGATTGCAACACAAAATAATCAACTGTCATAAGTCTTTGGTAACTTTGTACATTGTACATTATGCACTGAGGATTATGTTAGAGGCAGAGAAAAAAAAATAAACCTGAACTTGAACTGTAAATGATCAGTAAATATGACATAACTTGCAGCTTCCACCACAAAATTTGGATTAGTCATACTAATTATCTGTCCTTCAACATGTCTTCACGTCTTTCACACTTTTGAAATGACATCACATCATTGTAAGGGAGGATTATCTATTGAAATAAGTTACACAACACATTCCAATGGAAATATGATATACTATCTGGAATTATATGAAATTATACGATATCATCTCCAATGTCGCAATATGCATTTACACATCAAGCAAAATTCCAGTACAAGAAAGTATTTGTTAAAGTAGCACTGCAGTAGAATTTCAAAGGAAAAGGGATAGAAATGATTATACGAAATATCTAAACTAATTTACTACACTGATCTATGATATACTATCGTTTCTATAAGCTACTCAGCATGATTCTACTCAAAGTTGACATGTGTAGAGGAGCAAAGTTTGACAACCAAAGTTGTTTATATCATATCAAGAACCACTGAAGAATATATATATTTATTATTTATTTTTTTTTGTTATTTTTGTTATTTTTGTTTGTTTGTTTGTTTGTTTGTTTTTTTTTGGGGGGGGGCCTCAAAACAAGTATCATCAACATTACAGCAAGTACCAAATGGAAATGTTTCACTGCAATAATCAAGGTAAACTACTTTTTGCATACTCACGCTTGATTTTCTGTTATGTTTTTGTTTTTTGTTTTGCCAGCTTTTGAATACGGTGTACAATCATTCAGTCAAAGGAAAGAAACTCAGATACAGTCTTCACTATTCAGAACTGAACTGCCTTCAATATCTTCTGCTGTGCTGGCTTGGATATTTAAACTACATCAGTATACAGCTACTTCTAGTACATGCTGCCATGGTTGGGGGAAATGCCAGAAAAGAAATCTAAGCAAAGACAGAACAGGAAAGGTAGCTATTAAAAGGCTGTATCATAATATTGACAGAAACATACTACTTTCATGGTAACACAGTATCCACTTCAACAGATGATGGAAAGTAAAGGCATGGCACATTTGATTTCATTTTTCAGGAATCAGCAGCAATTGCAAACATACATAAGATAGTCAACATTGAATACAGTTTAAAAAAAAAAAAAAAATCTACTATGAATCAACTTCCAATTTTTCGTTTATTTCCTCAGCCATTTCCTACAAGGTTTTCTCACCCCAACAGACATTGTGCAGTGCCATGATTTCTTTTTATGAATTCTGCATGGTTTCTGTCTTAAATGGCCTCACTTTGCCTCACTTTGTCACATTGTCATAGAAACAATTTTCAATAATACCCAAATCTTTGACAAATGTAATTACAAATCGTGCAATTGCTATTTTTTTTTTCAATTCAATTCTACACCCTAAATGACCATTTCCCTCTTAAACAATAAGCTAATACAACATTACCTGATAGTTGTTACATTTCAAGTCATTTGGTCTTAAGTTATCTATCTCAACATCTTTCGCTGATTTTGTCAGTTGATGGAAATCATGAAAGAAATTTGAATCAATATCAGCAAGTCCTGCATTGAATATTTTTCTTTGATAACTGACATTTGGTACAAAGAAATTGGCATATCTTGGATATCTTTCTTATATAAAGGTATTAGTTCAAATTCTACAGTCATTTCATTATCATTTGTGTGTGTGTGTGTGTGTGTGTGTGTGTGTGTGTGTGTGTGTGTGTGTGTGTGTGTGTGTGCATGTGTGAATAGGTGATTACACAGCAACATATTCACTGCAACACTCTCAAAAGATGAACTTGAATTAAGACACTCTCAATTTTTCTGAGAGGCTAGCACTGTATATTTATTTTCCTAATTCTAGTGACCTTGTATAAAAGTTCTGAAAATATCATGTTTTGCACATTGGCAAAAGAATATTGTCATGAATTCTCTCTTAACCTGCTTATGATTAAAAACACAATTTGATACAAACACAATGAAGCTTTGAGGGATAGATGGATGAGGAAACAGACCACTCCTCTTGAACAGCACACTTGGGAAAGGCAGGGACAGGTGTATACAATAAAGGGCGTATGAAGAAGAAAATTATCTCTCACGTCACAAATGGGACCACTCTTTACTTACCGTCTTTTTTTCCTTTTTCTACGGAGCAACAATGGCAGTAAACAGAGGGGATCAAACAATCAGAAGCGTGTTACGGGGGCAACAAAAAGGGGGACGAGGAAATTTGTGGATTGGGAGCATAAACACGATGAACAAAATTAATTTCAGGTGCAAGGTGGGGGGGGGGGGGGCAAAATCAAACTCCATTAATTCTTACTAAGGTGTAGAAAACAAAAACAAAGCAAACACAGCCCATAACAAGTATTGTCAAACTGTTGAATACAATATGCCTTCTCCACTACTGTATACATCTAGTCTGAACAAAACACAACATCCATTCTCTAGCTTGACTGTAAAAGTAAATGAGAGGTTTCCAAACTTTTTTTGGGTGGAGAAAACCTTTAATCACAGGTAAAGCTGATACAAACACTACAAGAGTTTCCCAATACATGTACAAAATAGATTCATTTTTTTTTTCTGGTAATTCTTTGTCTTGTCTGTACACATTTTCAAGTGGTATGTCTTTTATCTTTCTTGTCTGGGTCATATGATCACACAGCATGCAGAAACAACAACAACGACAAAAAAACAACAAATCATTTATCACTGCCAATTCTATAGAGCAAAGTCACTGTGAAGGTACAAATCCTGGTTGACATGTCTTCAAAAGAAACTTCAGCTTTAAAGTGCTCCATCAAACAAATAAAACCAAACACGAGCAAAACACAAAAACTGTGAGTCAATCATGCAAACTAGTCCCAGATACTATCCAACCATAACAGCATCACAAAATAATGGGGAAAAAAGTATTTTCCCTTCTTTCTCTCTCTTTTTTCCTTACATGCAGATATATATTTACCTTGTCTTTATCTTCAGCTTCTTCTTCATCTTCCTCACTGTCATCATAGTCCTGGGGTAGAGAAACAGATCAAACATAAAATGTACACATTCATTAATTGGAAGACATTTTGAGTTTTGTGTAAGCTTTCATGATGATGTTCGGCATGTAATTTCAAACATTTATCCACTTTGCGTTTGCATTCAAAGATCAAAATAGTACAAACTAATAAACAAAAAAGCAGACTCCAAAACTATCAACAGAAGAGTGATATTTCACTAATAAAACACGGCGATGTGATAAGATACACTGCCATAAAGAAAACATGTCCTGAAACTTCATCCCATAATGGTATCACTACCAGCATTGAAGCGTAACATTAGACGCATCTTCCTCTTCTTCTTGAAACACTGACATATGGAATCCAGTATCACATGACCGAAAGTAAAAATACTCGTTTGGTCGATAACATGGACAAATGTTTGTTTCATTTAATAGATCGGTTTGAAATCGTACCCCGGATTCTTGATGGCAGTTTGCTTAAGGATCTATGATGAAAAGCTTGGCCATTATTTCTTGTCAAATATATACGTCCAATGATGCATGGAATTGTGTTATGGCTCCAGTGATCCTAACATCAACAACCAGCAACTACTACACCAAAGTTTAAAGGGAACCATGCTGAGTTTTGGGGTACATCCTGCTCAGATGATAATGCAAAGTTATGTATTTTTCTTTTTTACTTTAATGCTAGCTAGCTTTGGAAGAAGGGTGTACTAGAATTTACATTCTATTTGTGTTGTTGCCACTTGGGGAGAGGGTTGAGGGAAACCACATACCCCCAGTCTCTCTTGAGGAAGGGGTTGAGGTCAGGACAGTGACTTACATCTTCATCTGGTGGTCTGGAGTAGGAGCTGAGGATCCACTGCTCGACGTACTTCCAGGCAAAGAGCATCAGGATGGACAGAGGCGCCATGTAAAGCTGGAAGTTCCACACGATGATCAGGAAGGCCTGGTGTTGAGGTCGGAGACGGGCAGAAGCAAAGACGGAGACAGAGACAGAGAGATAGAGAGAAGGGGGGGGCAAATACAGAGAGGGGGAGAAAAAGAGAAAGCAAAGAACACGCTGGAAAGTGATTAACATCGAAGACACAAAGTATCAGAGGTAAGAAGCACATTCATCCATAAGAGGTAACACCGTACCCACCTTCCTCCTCCTCCTCCTCCTCCTCCTCCTAGTCCTACCCCTTCAAATTATATGTAACAGCTATTACCAAACTTGATATAGATGTATCAAGTAACTATGACTCTATATCATGTGTACAAAAGTGAAACTTTCTCCACAAAACCAAAAGGAGCAAAACTCAAAGATGCTGCAGGTCTTACAACTTTGATGAAGATGAATCCCACGGAAAGAGACATTATATTATTCTACTATAAAGGATGTGGATGGCATCAACTTTATTATATCTAGTGCTGCAGCAAAAGAAACAGAGAAATCATACTTTTTGTTTTATCTCTGACCCCCAGCAGAAAAGTGATTACAGGACTGCAAATGAAAATTATGAAGGTAAAATGAAATTATGCAGATCAATTCTAAATGATAAAGAACATGAAATACATATTATGATCACGCTCCACTAGGATTGTATTAATGTACAAATGGAAATTTTCTGGAGTGTGCATTTTGTGCAACATGAAACTCGAGTGAAATGAAACATATGCCCATTTTTTGCTTGTTATATTTTACATCTTTGACTTCAAGGTATGATTGCTATTTGCAAGTTTTCTTCACATTCACTAGCCCTGCAGCATGAGTGAATTGCCTGTCGTAATGCACACCTGTTACATTTATCGTAATATGTCCAACCAAAGTCCTTAATCACTGTGGCTGCAATGAGCTGCTTGACCAGCCACAAAGTCCATCTTACCAGACTGAGTACGCAAATTACTTGCATGGAAATTTCCGCTTTTATTGTACATTGCAGATTCATAGATTAATATCTAGACATCATCTTGAGGCTGTACTCACAGCGAAGGCGATAATGGTGCGCACTTTACTCTCCCACTGGAAGCAGCTGTTGATGAACCGACCTACGTCCACGATAGCCGTTATCATGTTGCTCACTCGGGACAGATTGTTCTGTAGTACCTGTAACAAACGCCAAGCAAGACCACATACATAAACACATGCGAGTAAATCACAATCTTTCTTGACATGAGCGAGATCTCTTGCTGCAGAAAGAAAAAAAAAAGGAGAGGAGAAGAATGAAAAATCAAAGAGGAAGCAGAAGATGAAGAAGAAAGAGAAAGAGGGAGAGTACACAAGGAAGGAGAAGAACAGGAAGAAGATATATTAAGATGAACAAGATAAAAAAAAGAAAGAAGAAATTCCAGGATAATGCTCCCTTTGAAACCAGCTACATGGTCACAGAATTGTCCAATTCAGTATACCTCAAATTTGACTGCATCCAGCAATACTGTCTGCACAGATTATAAAGGCAAATGTACCTTGTACACTCTTTTATTTTCTTTTAAATTACCACAACAAATGTGAGATCCTTACAAGAAGACATTTATGTCTCTATACTCCCATCAGATCATGCAAGATAAAGTTATTACAAAGTATATCTGATGGAAATATAACCACTATTTCACTACTCATACAAGCTGTATATTTCATCAATACTGCATAGGCTGTTATTTTCACGAGGGTTTAATTTTTGCAAATTTTGCGAATCACAGTCAGATCGCAAATTTAACAGCAAGCGAAGATGTCGCGTTGCGCTAAGGTATACTGCATTCTTGATACCGTTGTGTCGGTTTGTGAAAACAACATCTCCCGAAAATAACAGCTTATACAGTACCAGAAGTTGATGAGAAATGTTACACTACAGGCAAGTTCTTGGAAATGGAAAATTACTGTCGTACAGATGCGTTTTTTTTAAAACTTAGTATCTTTGGTACTACATAGTAGACTTTCATGACAAATTGACAGGTAGAAGTCATTCATACAGTACATGTACAGTATATCTTTAAATACTACTTCCATTTTGTTCCTCCCTAAGATAAAATAATGATAATATTCTTACTGCAATCTTAAACCTCTGGTCCTGCTCCATGTATTTGTTTTCCCGTGGGTTGAACGTCCGTACAGCAGCCTTGACCTGAAATGCAAGGAAGCCAGTCACATGACCAATCAGCTGACCTCACATTAAAAAAAAAAACCCACAACAACAACAACAAACAACCCAAACCTGTCACTACATGCAACTACCTGTATAATCTTTCCTGATATGTGGGCACTACTGAATTGCATTGATGGAAAATTCACTATGTTCCACTGGCTTTAGGCTTTGAATACTGGGATAGGCTTTAAATACCGGGATAGGCATTGCCAAACAATAACACCAGATAGTACAAACAGCACATTCAAACTCCTTATCACCACAAGGTTACTGCAACTCAACAAAAGTTGGGACCTACCTTCTATTAGGACTTTGTTTTGCTTTGTTTTTGGATGTCTCAGCCATTTCACAACCGATTTTCATCAAATAAATTTTTAATGCCTCTTAGAATTGTATTCTCTTTAACAATTCATATAAGTGGTTTCTAATCATCTCGCAAAAAAAAAGGAAAAAAAAAAGTTAAAACCTGAATCCCCATCTCAATCAAAACTATACCATCCCTATAAAGCAAAGGAGTAGGGCTTGTGCTGCATTCCAAATCTACATTGCACTCTCATATAAAGCTGGTAGGAGTTACTGCATAACAAGCCTTTGTTGTATGAACTCGTTGAGGATGAGTCGCGAGTATACTCGGGCAAGTGTCTATGGGAAATGCATTTTGTAGCAAAATCAGTCCGTCCTCAAGGGTTAAAAAACTTACATCATTGTAGATGAAGTCCAGCTCAAGAAGAATGATTCCCTTAGCTCTCCTCTTCAGCTTCTTGTCCTTCAGAGTGTACGACCTCCTCTCACTACACCTTGCCTGACATAGACACAAGGGCAGAAAATAATAGTGTACTATAGGGTATAAACTACCACCAAAAACCACCTTAAAGTAGAAGTTGAAAACAAAATACAGATAGCAAATAAATCTTAAAACCACACAAGAAATCAAAGCAACAAACCAGTGAGACACAAGAGAAATGAAAATTGGTAGACAGTCAGAAAAGAAAATGACTAAATGCACTTTAAAAGAAAACATTAACAATACATTTTTGAAATCCCTTCTCAAACTGTCACTTTTCTGAATTAAAACTTCTACAGAGATATAGTTGATGTCCCAGACTATTTCCCAATTTCTTTTTCCTCAGTTACGGTTTGTAGTTTTTATCCCCGAACCTGTCATAATGTTGCCCTCAAGAAGCACAGGACTTCTATTGTATTATTTAAAGCCCAGGTAAAGTTTTGGCAATGAAAATCTACTTCAGAAGAAACCGGCTGAATATTCTGTGGAGTGGTTGAGTACACCATCTCTATGCATATATTCTATTTAATAATAGATGTGTGAATTCAAAATGGGTTAGAATTATTCACTACAGGCTTTTGTGCATTATAAGTGCATGAGGAGCCATTGTGGCTTAGTGGATAAAACCACAAACCATCAATCACTAGGTCACTGGTTCAAGTTCCTTGGCTATAGCAGTTGTGCCACAGCCCCTAGGCACTATATCCTCACTCTCCAGTCCTTTACAGGGGACATGTAGAACCCAGTCTGCCAGTCAGTAGTTGATAGTTGTTCCCTTTTAATAGGGAACCCATAAAACTCATAATTCAATGTAAATCATCACATTTTTATAATGTCAAAGAACTGCTAGGTAGAAGGTATAAGGCTTTTTCTGTCATGTTTCTTATGCAGTGCTTACTCCCACGAGTTGTAGAATTTGTTCTTTATTACAAGTGTGACAGAGAAGCAGAGCTTTGCCTTTGTGTATTTCTGAAGGTTTCTAAGACTATGCAATTAAACACCAAGGTCAAACACATGACCACATGTTCCCTCACATTGCATCATGTCGCATGAAAAGTTGCATGTGAAATGCATCACAAATCTGCCAAAGAATTGGACTTTGATCCATCATTATTCCAGCATACAACCACTCACACTTGCTCTTTTATGCAGGTGAGTTCAAACATGGCTCTTCACAGGTCAGAAGTAGCTTATGCAATTAATCACTTTTATGGTTCTGGTGAAATTAATTTCTTTGCATAATTACCCTTAGGAGAGGAATGGCGACCTTTCCGAGGAATTCTGGGCTGCCGTGTTTGTCTTCGTCAAAGACCGTCACCTCTAAGACAGAATGAATGTCTTTCACTTGGCTTTAAGATACAGAGACAAAATGTGGATAAAACACGCATGAATTTAAGGCAAGGCATTACAATATTTTAAGCCTTCTACATGGCACACATGACATGCCAACAAATATCTTCTAATGAAGCATGAACACTTTTTTTTTCTTCAATCTACCTGGATTATTTTACTTTAATCTGATCTAATCACTCTTATTTTAATGTACACATTATTCAAATACAGTGGGTTATTTCCTCATAAATCATTCACAATATATCCCCTTTCTCACAATGAGTGCATTTAGAACAGCCACAAACACTCTGACTACTAAATCTTAAGCTTCAATCTTTAACAGATGTAAAAATGCATTTCAGAATATCAATTCACAAGGCAATTCTTTCCAAAATACCTCACAATAAATGCACTCTTGCCTTGTAAACTGTGAAGACTTTTAAATACCCAATAGATACTAAATGTGTAGACCTAGTTGTAGTGGGATATTTAAACAACACATAAAATATATAGCCACTCCTTCCTCAAACTTCTGCGTGATGTCATAACTCAATTTTAAGACGATCATGTACATGCACTGTAAAAGTGAAATATTTCGCAGTGCAGAAATTCTCACAATTTCAAGTTCAACTTTCTATTGCAAAAATAACGACATGTGAATGATTTTGGACATATCAACTTTTGTGAAAAATTATTCTTATCTGCAAAATCATAAATGAGGGTAGTTCTCTACAGCATGTCATGTACAGCATTGGGCACATACACTGTATCACTGCAGGATTTAGTCTCAGTTTTAAACTCACAATGTGAACACCTTGCCCCACTCTGGATGTAACGTCTTGTAGACGGTCTGCGTCTGTAGTCTGGCATTGACAAGCTCCAGAACACAGAACGGGTCACTCTTTCCTGCAGCAAAGACCAGAGAGAAAATAAATAGACAACTCCATATCTACCAGATGGGATTAAACCACACCAATCTTGGACTCTGGAGATTCACAGTTCACTATGTCTTAAATTCATCAGAACACTCCGGAAAATATCGATCGAGAGGGAGATTGACCTTTCTAGAAAGAATCTAGTCGATAATGATTAGACAAATTTGTATAGCGCAGCTACTATGTAAATATATTACTGCGCTGTGATGTAACAGAGCTCCTGACATTGTTACTGATTAGACACACGAAAAATAGATAACAAATGATGATATTGATGATCACAGCCCAATTGTCACATAATCATCAAAGCAAGGGAGGACAAAACTAGTTATAAACAAATACAGTAATAGTAATATGTTTTAAAAACTATGAAATACTCACACAAGAAGAAAAAGGGAATAGTTGCAAAACACTATGCTTGATAGGGTGAAGATGTTGTTGTTTTAACTCATTGTTACGATCTTTTTAATTCACTGCCAGTATTTCACAGAATAACAATATCGCTTTGATTGCACACATATTTTGGTTAAATACAATCAAATTGCTTTATCTAAAAGTGATCCTTACATTGGCAACACATTTAAGCAGATGAAAGTTAATATTTGTCTCAAATTGGCAACTTTGTGTAACTTTCTCTCCTGATTTTGTACAGATTTAGTGAATTACACCAATATTGGATAACCAGTTAAATGCAGCATTGCCAATTTAATGAGTATACCGTGATCATTTCTGCTGAAGAATTACCCAAGGAGCTAATGGGTTAAACCACTGAGCATAATCCCTCCTTATGCCTGCCTGTATAAGCAGATGTCCCACACTATGCATCACCTCATTGTACAGTTGTACATACAATACTTCACTATTACCAGCAGCTGCAACACATTAATCAGAACAATCCCACTATCCATTCTTGCATTAATAGAATTTTGGCCAAAAACAAAGCCCAGAAGGGGTGCATAAAACATTTATAAAACATGTTACATAGTTCACACATACCTCCAATGTCAGCTGCTTGTAGATTCTGGGCCTTAATGACTATTTGAAATAACAAAAGCAGAACATAAGATAAATAATGGAACAAACAAGTAATCAATCATTTCACTAAGGCATATCGAATGGCAAGAACATTAGAAGTGTCGATCAATAGGTAAAGACAAGGGTTGTGTTGATTGCGTGAAAATGTTCATGTGGGATTGGACCATGTGCTAGTTAACTGTGAACATAGCACTCCAGTGCAAATGAGTAAACATGAGGCTGGCATGCTAAAGGGGGATTCTGGACTAGTCAAAAAATCATCACAAAAAAAAAAGAGAAACTAGATATATCGCTACGGCGACTGATATGCCTCCGCCATAATGCATGGTTCTCCTAATAGGTCTATAGTACAATGTCTTGACAATGTGTGATGACAGTTTCAAACAATTGGCAAAATATTAAAATGACAGGTTTGACACAAATGTGCTGAATGTTCACTTTCCTAGAACTAGGTTCAATTGGATGAATGATTAAAATGTCAGAGCGCAGGTATTTGGGGAACTGATGATTTTTACTTGACTTTTGACTCTTTTATAAGTTTATGCATTGAGTAATTTTTCAAGGTATTGAGAAAAAGTATAATTTCAGTATCAAATGGGAAAATAGCATTATCTAAACCTGGCCTTTGACCTTTGACCTCACAGTTCCAAAGAGAATCACTGTTAGGTTGAACATGCTAAAATATGTAAGTTTCATGATGATACCTTGAGTTACTTTTGAGATATGGAGGAAAAAGTGCAATTCAGCACTTTCACTTGACCTTTGACCTTTTGACCTTTGACCTTTTGGCAAGAAACTTCCCACAGAATATATATTGGGTGATACATGTATACATCAAGTTTAAAAAAAAAAAAACCTTCATTCATCGCATAAATATAAGGAAAGTAGTGATATTTTGAGGAGTTGACCTTGACCTTTGACCCATGACCTTTGACCCATGACCCCCAACTTCCCTAGATAATCACTGCCCATCGGTACAAGCATATATACTAAGTTCCATGAAGATACCTTGAACCATTTGCGAGATATGGAGAAAAACATGAAATTTCAAATTTTTTTTCACAAAATAACCTGTGACCTTTGACCTTTGACCCTGTGACCCTAAAATCCACACAAAGTATTATCCCCCAAGGATATACCCTCATACCAAGTTTGATGTAAAACCACAACACGGTTCTTGAGATATCGACAAAAACAAAACGGGACGGACGGACGTACGGACGGACGTACGGACGGACGTACGGACGGACGTACGGACGGACGTACGGACGTACGGACGGACGGACGGACGGACGGACGACCCGAAAACATAATGCCTCCGGCCACTTCGTTGCGGAGGCATAAAAAGAGAGAGTAACAATCTATACGTACAACAGTGAAAATTTGATCAAAACCAGATGAAAAACTAGATATATCGCTACGGCTACTGATATGCCTCCGCCATAATGCATGGTTCTCCTAATAGGGCTATAGTACAATGTCTTGACAATGTGTGATGACAGTTTCACACAATTGGCAAAATATTAAATGACATTATCTAAACCTGGCCTTTGACCTTTGACCTCACAGTTCCAAAGAGAATCACTGTTAGGTTGAACATGCATAAATATGTAAGTTTCATGATGATACCTTGAGTTACTTTCGAGATATGGAGGAAAAAGTGCAATTTAGCACTTTCACTTGACCTTTGACCTTTTGACCTTTGACCTTTTGGCAAGAAACTTCCCCAAAAATATATATGCCATACATCAAGTTTTTAAAAAAAAACCTTCAGGCATACTGCATTTTAAGGAAAGTAGTGATATTTTGAGGAGTTGACCTTGACCTTTGACCCCCTGACCTTTGACCCATGACCCCCAACTTCCCTAGATAATCACTGCCCATCGGTACAAGCATATATACTAAGTTTCATGAAGATACCTTGAACCATTTGCGAGATATGGAGAAAAACATGAAATTTCAATTTTTTTCACAAAATAACCTGTGACCTTTGACCTTTGACCCTGTGACCCTAAAATCCACACAAAGTATTATCCCCCAAGGATATACCCTCATACCAATTTTGATGTAAAACCACCACACGGTTCTTGAGATATCGACAAAAACAAAACGGGACGGACGGACGTACGGACGGACGTACGGACGTACGGACGGACGGACGGACGACCCGAAAACATAATGCCTCCGGCCACTTCGTTGCGGAGGCATAATAAGGAACCTATCCTATGAAATATTATGAGGATTTGCTTATTTTCACAAAACAGTTCTTACGCAGTCAATACGAATGTGCAAAAGGTAAGTTAATGATGTCACTGGCCTTGAGGATACAGTGAAACATGCATGAGATCAAAAATTTAAACACACAAGGTCAACTAAAAATGCTATGGTAACATGCTTTGTAAAAAACTGCAAATATCCTAATTCAAAGCATTACATAGGCTGCTGTGATATTTGGATGGGAAGTACAGTGTGGCTGATGCTCCAAGGTTCACATTTAGGGAACAAATACAAATGTATGAAGCTTCTTTAGTTTTCAGCAACATTACTTGGTATTGCAATTTTCTCATATCTATAGACTGCAACCTAATCAGGGTTTCCACTGTGATGGGGAACAAATATCACAAACATATAAAGATATTGTATATCAAATATACCTTTAACTTGCAGCCAGCCAACATCTTTGATATCCTTCAGTGAATTCAGGAGTCCCTGATAAACAAAAAAAAACCACAACAAGGAAGGTCACTTTTTATTTGCATTATTTCCTTGGCATACAGGGAATAATTTTCCAACTCAAATTTGATTAGCAATTTCAGCTGACAAATAATATTTTAAAAGGTATTCTGTACACTTCTATGGAAGAAAACTGCTACACAAAAGTTAGTTTGTGTAGCACTAGTATAAAAATGCATAGCGAATTGCGATGCGATCCCAGGAAAATTATTCTCTGGCATATCAATTTTTATCATCTGCACGTACATGTAAGCATCAGGCAAGATTTATAGCAGCCCTTCGTTTATCATGGTTCCCCGGGGAAAATGATCCAGCACCAGACACTTTTGAAGCAAATATCACCTAGTGTCCGCCTAAATATCATCTCCTTGGCATTTCATGATACTAAGGAGACTATAATCACCAGCACATCTTACATCTACTCTGTATGCAATAAACCCACATATTCATCCAGGTATTCGTGCTTGGCTGACATATGTTGTTTAATAATTCTACAAATAGAACCAATTTGATCTAGATACAAGGCAATAAGTTGGTTGTTCTACATATAAATCACCTTACACAAATTCTCAGGAGATTTGACATGACTTGCAAATGGTTGAGTTTACAGACTAAATGCTGCAATATCTGTGTATACCAGTAAATTTGATTAACTATTTGAAGTCAAAACAACTGAACACTTAGACATGAAATGTCACTAGTTAAGAAGTAATGAGATTAGGTTAGAAGCTTTTTATAAGCTAATTTCAAAATACATGTAAAATTCATATCTACAATACAACTGTATATGACCAAAATGGCTTTTTTTGTTTGTTTGTTTTTGAAATGCCACGAGGGAGCTATTTCCAACATTACAAATTTTCAACAGCCTTTTCAATGGACTACCTGGCCACAGTAATGGCTTATTGAAAATGTGACTAATCTGTCTCCATCCTTTCCATCACTTCTCTAACAATAACTATCATTTATTTAACTTTTTATTGTCATTAGTCCTTTCAAACACATACATCTTCCTCTCATGAGGGAGGACTAGATGCAAATAGCAAAGAAAATGACAAAAAAGTAAGAAAGTCAATTAATCTTGACATACATGAAAGTTTTCCTGTTTGTACAACTGCCTTTGATGAGGAAGAACTAGTTCATACTCATTTCTATATTACGGAGATCTACATTTATATTTCTCCATTTCTTCACTATAGTGCAGGCATCCGTGCTTAACTGAGACATGGCTAAATGAGAACTCCACTTATATGAGGCAATATTACAGCAACATTTCTGAGGCAAATTATTTTTTCTGCTCACACAGCGTGGGACATTGGATCAGACGGGGAATAATTTGTCATACAAAATATCTCTCCCGCTTACTAATCATAGAAACTAACATGTGTGATGGAATATTTAATGGAAGCAAGGGGATTTAGTGCCAGACCATGCATTATTCATATTTGTGCCAAATACAGTGAAATGTGTATTCCCATGTTTGGAACTTTGCACTGTATACAAATGGCAGTTTCTGACCTTTTCTAGATAGGAGCAAGCTCTTCAGGAGATTGTGTAAGAATCAAGCCCTGGTTCCAAAGATATTTTTCTCATCGGTCACTCGTCAGAAGCAAAGTTTGTTGCTTCCAGCCACTTACCAACGTGTATCGGATCACAGTCTGATGAATCAGACTTAAAGGTCAGTGTCAGACATGTCCGCATCAGATAATCTTGGTTTATTCAATTATGCCTGACACATCTAACACTGACCTGGTAGTCAACAAACACAAGTCGGATTTATCAGACTGTAATGTGATGCACTTCGGTAGTTGGCCTGAAGCAAAAAAAAAAAAAAAATTTTCAGTGACCGATGAGAAAAAGAAATCTCTGTGGAACCGGGGTATTACGCCCAAATCAATCTGATCAAGTGGGGGAGACTGTAATGATCAGCTATTTTCAAAATGGCTACTGCTCAATCGTACCGAGATGTAAGGCATCAGATTGAAACATGTTTGAGCCAAACTCACGTATTTCAGGTACAGCTCCCGCTTGAGGTTGGGGTCTTGCTTGTAGCTGGCCAGGTCCGACACATTCTCTGTGCCCACTGTCCCACTGATGGTCAGCAGGATGTCCAGGGTGCCTGCATTGTCCTCCAACTCTACGGTCAGTTGGTGGGTCTGTTCCATGTCCAGGGTCGACAGGTCAATCTGGGCCCTGGAGTGGGGAAATGGTTGACACCACAAAAACTATCAACAAGACTTTGGCCTAAAATGTTCTCTCACTACCCAGCATCCGTTCACAGGTTTCAAACACGTATTTCGGATTCACAGTCTCTGCTTGGTTGACTGGGCAGACATATAACTTACTGTTGTTCTATGATACCACATATCATTCTCACACAATATGTGCAGTTCTCATGCTATTTTACATTTCTATACACCAAAGGCAGTATTGGAGACATAACTCTTGTAAACAATGTGTGTGCATTAGTACTCCATTTGCTTTGATGGATTGTTTGAAAAATGCTGTTTGTTACCATCTGGCAAGGTATTTACCTGAATTTCTTTTCTAAAATCAATTTATGGCTACATTAAACTTCCTTATCAGTTCTCATGCCAGAGACTTCAAATTTTGCACAAGGCAATACATACAGAGAATTTGTGTATTGTTGTACTGAATTGAGCTTGTTTGTGAATTTTGATTAAATTTTGTTAAAGCTTATACACTATCCTCATTTCCCTCATGTTATAAAACCATTTTATTTGGAATTCATTCTTCCACTAAGTACTGTCTAAATAAATCTTGAAATATTTACTGCTCGGCACCCACATCCAAATAGTACTCAACTCAAATTTTGGGTGTGCTATGAATAAATCCCCCATATTTTACTGATATTGTTACACTCATTAGTTCAATTTCTTCTGAACCATAGAGCTTAATGTCTTTTTTTTCCAGGTATTTTCTCTTTTCTCATGTAATCTGTCCATTCTGGGCGTGCATTTAGAATGCTACAATTTGTACAAGGGCTGCAAAAAAAAACCCTCAACAACTCAGCAGTCAATCGCCAGCAACAACCATCGCCTGTGAGTCGATACAACCAATCAGCATTGAGAACTGCAGCAATCTGACCAATCAGAATTGAGAATGACATAATATTGCAAGTGAAACTTATCATCATCAGTTCAGATTGACAAAATTGCAAGAGAAACTTTAATATCATTACTATGACGGAAGTCGGTAGAGCTTTCAGTGACTGGACTGAAACCTGTCTCCTTCTCCTCACCTTCCCATGATGTCGTCCTTTGAGCCGAGGTCTTTGTCCCAAACTGAGATGTCGAGAGTGGAAGACTGCTCCTCATACATGCGCAGGTCAAACCGCTCCATCCATTTCGGGTTCAGTGTCTTGCTCTCCACCTTCAAAGAAATTCATTTTTGTCTACTGATCACTCTTAAAGGGTGTGTACAGTTCTGGTCGAGGTGAAGATTTAGCTTTTAACGCTTTGCTAGATATTCAGAAACTACTCTATGAGATGTCAAAGAGCATGCAGTTTTAAGGGGTATCAAAAGTTTATTTGATGAAAATCGGTTTTGAAATGGCTGAGATATCCAAAAACAAGGTGAAACAAAGATATCCTAATAAAGTTGGGGCATGTCGCCTTTTATTATTATCACTTTTTGGGATATCTCAGCCATTTGAAAACCAATTTTCATCAAATAAACGTTGAATCCTTCTTAAAATTACATGCTCTTTCATATTTCATAAGAGGCTTTTCATTATCTCACTTTGAATGTTCAAAACATGTATCCCTACCTCAACCAGTACTGTACAGTCCTTTTAATCTCTTAAATCCTTTGTGTGTTTGAGTGCCAATGGGCACAGAATATCCCACTGTGTATTACAAACTGTCCAAAGTCCCAGGCACAGAAAGGGTTAAAGGAACTGTTTACCTTTGGGAGCAGTGATTTTAAAAAATGCTCAAGATATCACTTTTGATGCATATATGTAGGTCAGTTGTATCACAAAACATCCTACCATATAACATTTTTGCAATGAAGAATAAAATATAAGGAGATATCACTATTTTTCTCATTAAACTATAACTGTAGATGGCTTAGTCTGGAAACATTTTTATTAAATGAAAGAAACAAAGATATCATTCAGATCAGCAGTTACCATCTTAACAAATTTAATTTGTAGAGGGAGGCAAAGTGAAGAAACTCGCACCTGAACATTTTTATTATAACTATTGTTCACATTTTATATTATTTAACAATATTTAACATCGAATATACTGGTTCAAATTTCTACATGTTGTTTCTATCCTTAACTCACATTTTAGAACTATTTTGAAGTACTAATGCTGGGTTCTTCTTTCATCTGCAAATTGTAAATTATGCCTTTAAGTTTGACTCATCAGGGAGATCACATTCAAAAGATCATGGTACCAATGAAAGGGTTTGAGCCATTACCCATGTGGCCGAGATGTGCCTTGCACTGAATTATGGGAAATAACCATTTCTTGGAAAGAATGGGTCAGAGAGAAATGCAGCCAAGGGAAGTTGTAAGTGACAGGAAAACAACGAGTGAAAAGCGGCACTAAGCCTAACTAAGTGCAACTTATATCTACATGCTAGTAGACATTACATCTTCGAGGAACAATGTTGGGAAAAGTTGCCTCTATCATAGGACTCTGCATTCAAGTGGATAATGGATGTTTACCACACAACAGTTGCACAAATAGAGCTTAAAGTATGATTTTTCTTTTCCCCACAAGAGTCCCTGCAATATTCTATGCATGTGCATAATAATTACCGGTATACTGTATTAGCATGTACTTTATAAACATTATGTATGTATACACGTACACACATACTGAGCATTTCCCAATTTAGATGTCTGGGAAAAGAGTAGATGTTTGCAGTCAAGGATCACTCACCCTGCTCTTCCACTTCTCCCCGCCCAGTTTGAACTTGACGTAGGGATCGCTGAAGCCATTGTCATCCATGGGGATCATGTTCCGTCCCTCCAGCAGCGTGATGGTGACCACCCCTACCCAGGTTTGGGACTTGCCCTTCCGCTGGGTGGCTGACCGCATCTCGCTGTCTCTCCTGAGTCTGAGGCTGAACTGCATTAAATAGGGATGGGGAGGAGGGAGGGTGAATAGCATTGCACAGGGGTCATTCTTTGGAATATTCTAGTTTTCATACTTTTACAATGTCCATGCTCCTCCTGACTAAATTAATTGGAATCTTCCCTGGAAAAGCAGCACCATAATATGATCAAACTTCATGCTATGAAATGGATTGTCGACTAGTGAGAAGATTATTCACTAGCAAGGCACAGGCCAATACAAGCACCAAATACTATGTATATATTAGAGCACAGTGTAACAGTACAATCAGCACGATTACATCTGTTATTGTATCAACAGGAATTACTGTTTCAAGATGGCAGTGCCTTTTTTCTGGTATGATTTGACATTTTGAAAAGCTTGTTTACATAAATGGTAGTAATTTATTTTTCTGAAAGTTTGTACGGTTCTAAGTTCTTCTTCCTGTATGGTGGTGATGAAGAGAGCTCTTAAATCTAGTCTTTCATATTTTTGACATACCAGTACTTAGAACTACATTTAAATTCAAACTAAAAAATGCAAAAATATGAAAAAAGCCAGACCTCCCAGCACTCAACACAATATTGCTGACTATACTTTAATGTACAGCACCACATTGTACTACATACAGGGTTCTGCCAATCATTACATTTTCTCAAGATTCAATTCTATTGCTTGAAAGAAAATATTACATTCATGATGAAATTTCAAGTCCGACATTCATCAAAATTTGATACAATGAAATCCTCCAATTACTGCACGAACAACAGAAAACTCAAAATTAGGCCTCATCCCTAGTCCCTGACCTTTGGTAGATTCTGAATATGTACAACAGGGAAAAAAAAAGTAGAATGACAGGGTTGTCCCCAAGACTGAGACAACTTCCCAAACAGGCAAGCCAATAAAATTTCCACTCTGACACAGAAAATGTCTGGTGGAGAAAATATTAAGCAAGTTACGTGTACGAAATAAAATGGGAAAAAAACAACAACAGATGGATAAAGAGAAAAAGGAAAGAGAGAGAGAGAGACTGAATTTCTGAAGAGGGTCAGCCGAGACACCACAAATACAATACACCATCGTGCATATATATGTAAATAATTAGCCTTCTCCAACGTACTCAAGTGTTCTCATGTGAATCGAGCCTCCCTCTACGGGGCGGATACAAGGGCCACTTGATCCTAGTCCATCTCATCCTCGGCAAGTCAAGGGTTTGGAGAGGGCATACAACTTTCCACATTCCATGTGCAAATTGAGGGTGAAAGTGGAATATATGCCTAGCAAACTCACTCTGCAATTCAAAACAAACCACTTGCACTTTGTTGTTGTTGTTGTTGTTGTTGTTGTGTGTGTGTGTGTGTGTGTGTGTGTGTGTGTGTGTGTGTGTGTGTGTGTGTGTGTGTGTGTGTGTGTGTGTGTGTATGTCTGTGAGTTGAGTACCAACAGATTCTTGTTATACGATCTGCGATTGATGTCTCTTGCTCCTATATTTAGCTATATATTTGTGGTATAGAGACATATTACTTACAAAACCTCTCTCTCTCTCTCTAATATGAGGTGACCTGCCAGATGGCATATCCACAACTCAAAACAACTATATGAATTTATTCTCTTTACTTTTTGTCCATCCACTGGTAAGCCTCAAACCTTAATAGAACAATCCAACCAGTTAAAGTAATTAATTCACAATTGATTTCCAAAACGGGAATCATAAGATACTTCAAAATAGACTACCCCTAAAAGTCAAAGGCATTTTTTTTTTCTATTTCTATTTGTATAGATTTCTGTTTTAACTCTCTCTCCCTCTCCCATATACTGCCTGAATGCCACTTTCTTTTATTGATGATATTACCAGTCAAAGTATAAATGGGGCTATTTTCTAAATAGTATATTTATCATGCTTTCCTAAATAGCACCACTTTATCCATTTGCAGCATTTCTTCAAATTCATATTCACATCTCTTTATTTTGGCAGTCATTTCATGAATTCATTATCACTTCCATGACATACATAATCTATGACTGGTTGATAACATAAACTGGTACTTCTTTTCTCTCCATAGCTTTCTTTCATTCATTTATTCATTCATTTATTCATTCATTCATTCATTCATTTACTCCTTCATTCATTTATTCATTCATTCATTTACTAATTCATTCATTTATTCATTCATTCATTTACTCAGTCATTTATTTATTCATTCATTCATTTACTCAGTCACTTATTTATTCATTCATTCATTTACTCATTCATTCATTTATTCATTCATTCATTTACTCATTCATTTACTCCTTCATTCATTCATTTACTCATTCATTCATTTACTCATTCATTCATTTATTCATTCATTCATTTACTCATTCATTCATTTATTCATTCATTCATTTACTCATTCATTTATTCATTCATTCATTCATTTACTCATTCATTCATTTATTCATTCATTCATTTACTCATTCATTCATTTACTCATTCATTCATTTATTCATTTACTCATTCATTAATTCATTTACTCATTCACTTATTTATTCATTCATTTATTCATTCATTTACTCATTCATTTATTTATTCATTCATTCATTTACTCATTCATTCATTTATTCATTCATTCATTTACTCATTCATTTATTCATTCATTCATTCATTTACTCATTCATTCATTTGCTCATTCATTTATTTATTCATTCATTCATTTACTCATTCATTCATTCATTTACTCATTCATTCATTTACTCATTCATTTATTTATTCATTCATTCATTTACTCATTCATTCATTTATTCATTCATTCATTTACTCATTCATTCATTTATTCATTCATTCATTTACTCATTCATTTATTCATTCATTCATTCATTTACTCATTCATTCATTTATTCATTCATTCATTTATTCATTCATTCATTTACTCATTCATTCATTTACTCATTCATTCATTTATTCATTTACTCATTCATTAATTCATTTACTCATTCATTTATTTATTTATTCATTCATTCATTCATTCATTCATTCATTCATTCAGTCAGTCAGTCAGTCAGTCAGTCAGTCAGTCAGTCTGTCTGTCTGTCATTCAGTCACTTGAGCCTAACAACACGAATGGTAACAATGAACTTGCTTCATCACTAATTTACTCATTCCATAATTAGTAAGTAACTAACAGTAAAATTGTAAGTACTGCCTTTCTGGTTAACTGTATTTTGTACAGTTACACCAAAATATGATTTTGCAAAGCTCCACGCTCTTTCCATTTGACTCACATTTCCATGAACTTAAATTGTATGCTTTTCACTGTATTTCCTTTTTGTTTCTTTTTCTACTTTGTATGACTGATATGACTGTATGACTACGACTATGACTAGGTATGACTGTAACATATTGTTTTCATATCTACCACTGTAACATTTGTAATTGTTCTATTCTTTCGAAAGATGAAAAGCAATAAACCCACTGAATCATTCATCCAAAATGATTAATATTTTTTCTCTATTCTGTCATATGTGACCGTTTACCTCAAAACGAACATAAAGTCGCACAAACTAATTTTGCGTGAGGACTGAAAATATAAAGTGAAATGGGTCAACCTAGCCGAACTTGACTTTTTCATATTGTCTGAAAGAGCGGGTCTTCTTTTACATTCTGCAAAATTTGGTATCATAAAACGGGCAGGAAAGTGTGTTTTTTAGCAGTTTATCTCGAACGTTTTTGGTAGAATAGTGTGATGAGGTGTGTTTTTAGAATCC
Organism: Diadema antillarum; assembly: GCF_040938485.1. Classification (NCBI taxonomy): domain Eukaryota; kingdom Metazoa; phylum Echinodermata; class Echinoidea; order Diadematoida; family Diadematidae; genus Diadema; species Diadema antillarum. Next base: position 786,349 of record NW_027271583.1, on the reverse strand, counting down.
CTTTTTCATTTCTGAAAAACCTTGTCCACACTCTTCACTTTCAACTCTAATAACTTTTGAAAGGATAGGGCTACTGATTTGAAAGTTGGCATTAATTATGGACAGAATGTGTTAATGAGGCATGCTTAATTTCAGTTTAATCTGATAATCCCTTCATTGTTGTTACTTTGGTGGTTTACTTCCTGTTTTTTGTCCCATTCATCGCACAGCCAGCACGGTTTGGTAAAGATTAAGCGCTTGAATAGACACTGTACTTCAGAGCCTCTTTTCTCAGTTCACACTAACTGTCTTTTTCTGAGTTTGTGCTTTCTTTCCAATATTTAGATAGGTTAGGAGAGTCCATTTAATTTGAGTTATACATCATTTTAAAGCTTAAAGTCTGCTCTTTCAGAATATGGTCTTAACTAAAAATTCATGTCTGGCGACTTTTTGTTTGTTCTGAGGTGCAGGGTCACATATATTCATTGGCTCATTCTATGCTTCATTTGAAATGACATGTCACATTTATGACTTCATCACTGCACCACAAAGGACTTGGAATTATATTTTGCCATTCCAAGTTTTCCTGGAAGGCATGAATATATTACAACTTTATAATAGCTTGTGGTCAACTGAGTCATCATATTTCCATGTGGCTTATAGGGCTTTCCAAATGGGCTACAATTAAAAACTGTCCTGTAGATTTTTCTGGAAGATATGAATACATTACAACATTATTGGCTTGTGATCATCTGAGTCATTGTATTTACATGTGGCAAACAGGGCTTTCCAAAGGGACTAAATTAGAAATTGTCCTTTAAATTTTTCCTGAAGATATGAATATCTAGTACGTTACAACATCATAAAAGCTCATGTCATCTGAGTCATCATATCTTCATGTAGCTTAAAGGGCTTTTCAAAGCAAGAGGAAGCGTGACATGATAGTGATATATGTGTTTGATTATCGAAAATTTGCTAATTTTGCAGGATACACTTGTGATACCTGTGAATGACATCTGACAGTTTATATCAAACACATCTCATCACATTCATTCTACTAAAGAGGTCATCAAACAGTGGATAAAGACTGCAAACAAACTAATATATCATGAGCACCAATCTACAATATTCCAATCACGTGGCATCCTGGAGAATTCTGATTTCCACTAATTTCTCTCAAAACACACATCCCCGGCTAATTGCATTTCATGGCAGTGAAGTGATAACTATGTGATAATCAGTACAGTGTATAATCACATTATCAGTCATCATGGAAAGCATCTCATAAGAGTGATAACCCCCCAAAAAAACTACAATGTGGGCTCTCTGTTTTTCTTCTTTTCATGCAAGAGGACTGAGGTTTTACCTACAAAATTGGTTTTCACCTGTTGAGGATGGGCTGATTTTGCTATCTATAGACATTTGCCCGAGTATACTCGGGACTCGTCCTCAATGGGTTAAAAAAGAAATGATAGCTGGATTTTTGTTGTTTTTCCTTCTTCTTCATGTGAAAAGAATTTAGTACAGAGATAAAGAAAAACTTCTGTACATTTCTGTCAGGCTTGCCCAGCAAGCTCTGATTATGAAAAAAAAAAAAAAAATGGAATTTAAATGAATGCATCTCTTGCCTGTCAGCATCTGGATTACAAGCAGACAAGGATTTTTTTTTTCTTTTTTGCTCGTACTGTAGGGGGAATCAAGGTATGAATAGCTATTCTTTGGCCTTTCATTAAAAGTTTGGGGTTAAATTTGCACTACTTCAACATTCAATATCATATGAAAAACAAAGTATGAGAACATACTTGTATTTACATATGCACAAATGCACACACACACACACACACACATGAATTAAAAATACATAGTATATAATACTCAAAATGTACACAGACATGATAAAAAGAAACAAAACATTTATTTCTTTCATCATTTCCAAGCAGTCTAGAAAACTATCCATGACAGACTACTTCCCCATGCTACATGAATTCCCACATTTTCAGAGCTCTTGAGTGCTACAACACAGCTGCCAAATGAGCAACATGCTCAGTCTGTCTTCCTCTACAAATGTTTAATACAAGTGAGATTATACTGTCTCCTTCAAGTCAATAATTAAGATGGGGCAAAACGAGGTGGCTCAAGATGGGAGAAGACATAAAACCTGGTATATACCTTGTCAATTTGAAAAAAGAAAAAGAAAGAGAAAAAGAGGTGAGGTGAGCGACCGAGTCAACATCAGCTAATGTCACAGAAGGAGCAGACGCATTTTTATCCCCAAAACTCACCCAGGAACTTGAGTGAGATGTGGTCGAGCTGCTCGTCCCGGCGGCTGCGGCAGTGGCCAGAGCAGCAGTGGGGGAGAGAGGGGGTGGAGACGCGGGAGGAGTAGAAATGGGGACGGAAGAATTTGTTGCCGTGGAGGGACTGCCCTCCGGCATCTCGTCCGATGACGGGCTCGGCTCAGACATTGTTTCGAAAAAAGTATAAACTTTTTATGCACAGCTCAGAAGTTCAGTTGAACACGTTCACTCTCTTTGTCACAGAATCAGTGATAAGTTTCCTCTACAGAAAACGGCTCACTTTAGAGCTTGGCAACAACAGAAATGTAGGTAAGCACACTCGTGGAAGAGTGTTCTCTCATCATTACGTAGAAGGATGACCACACTCCATGGAGACTGTAGAATGTGCTAAATAATATCTGTTTTTAATATGACCAATGCGGATGAAACTGCGCATTTAAGTACTCAAGTACATCTGAATGGTTGTTCTCATCACATATATTGCAAGGTTCAACATCTGTCGATGTTAATACCTGCAAACTTTTCATTCAGACTGAGTATAACAAAAAAGTTTGTGCGCAAGAAAAAAGGAGGCATACGATTGTCAATTCAGCTTCAAAAAGTGACGACACGGCACTCACATTGGTAGGCAAATAGAACTGTTTGACGAGCAGTACACACAGACTGAGAAAAGTTCACAGAATGTTGGCTGAAGGTCCAGGTTGCTCAAAAGTGATTAAATTCCACACGTACTGAAAACGTATGCCTTTTTTATATATAAAAAAGACAAAATGCAGAATTCAATCAGATTTTTCTTAAAGGTGCAATTGAAGTCAATGCCATTGAAATAACAATGTGTGATACCATGCACAAATCCAATTAACACGGACACAGCATCCTCTGTTCCTGTTCAGCGCCGTGGCTGAAAGCAAAAACATTCCTTTGCAACATATGCTAGTGACAAAATCACAATCCAATGATTCCGTCTCCAGCATCAAGCCGACATGCCCACGGCCAAACTGACAATTTTCAGCAAACATCAATCCAATCCTTTCACATCCCTTCGCATGACAGTTAAAAACATTCCAGATGCCTTTCAAGTTTCACAGCAGAGGGTGACAAGTCCAAGCCTAATTTGTGACAAATCAAGATTTATGGAAAGACGCAAGCTTCTGTCAGGGCGGTGGCGGTGGTGGTAGTGGTAGTTAGTGGGGGTGGAAGTCACATCAGTACCACTACCTAACTATGACATGGGTGGGGGAAAAAAAAAACTGGCTATGTGGCATAATTGCTTTGGCTAAATAATTACCACCAATAAGCCCTGCAATTACTCAAAGTCTGATATTGATTGCTAACACAGCTGTTACCCCTCATGTGTTTGCATCAGAAACACAAGAAAGAAAGAGAGAGAGAGAGAGAGAGAGAGAAAGTGTGGGAGAAAGCATGAGAGCTGCATGCATTAATGGGTATAATAACTCGCTTATAAGTAATAATCAGCTATATCCCAAGACTATCTGAGCATGCAGTGTAGCACCTTTTTCCCCTTCTTTTTTTTTTTTTTTTTTTTTGGGGGGGGGGGGGTGAGGAGACATGGGAGGAAGGGCTCTTAACACCAGCAGACTTGATTGGCCAATTTTGTTCACTGAAATGTGTGCTCATCATTACCATTATCAGCATCTATTTCATTATCAGCAATATTACCATTATTTTTATCAATCATCATTGTTATGTCTATCATCAATTCTTGCTAAAATCCATATCACCAGCATCAATATTATCTGTCCTCTAATTACCAAACATTGTTTTCACAGCATCAGCATTCAAAGTTCTTACTTTCCATGCAAAGGCCGCTTTCACATTCAAAGATAATTTTTATTCCCTTATCACCAAGTTTGAAGGCTGCCTGCTTCAACCAAACCAGTCTGCAAAAAATTGATAATAATGATAATCTAAAAATAAATATGGGTTTTCAGATGATCTCATTACAGCATCTAGCATACTTTGCAGAGCCCAGAGACCTGAAAATGCAAGGGTGTATACATGTATGAGGGTACAAAAAGCATAGTGTACACATTCTGAATCGAACTTTGCAAGAAGATAGGTTTCAATGCTGCAACATAATTTTTGACAAAGGAGATTCAGGGGAGACCACATCCAACCCATATACATGGTCTCACAGGTATGGGAGGGATGGGAACCAAATTTGTATTGCAACTGTACCTTAGGTTTTGACTCATTTTGACTGAGCTGTGTGCATGGAGAGGGAGAGAAAAGAGCCATGGTCAGTGTGATTTGACATATGGATAGCAGGCTTTTGCAAATCCTGAGAACCTATCAGGATTTTAGGAAGTATTTTTCTAGATTTACGACTAGTCTGAAATAAATACATACTCTTTGTCCTGCAGGTATGCATTCATCATCATCATCACTGATATTTCTGAAAGTCTTTGTGCAAGTGCTACTCTACCTACAGATGACAGTAGCAGTCTTGTGCAAGCAATTCTCTTTCCACTTAACTTTGTTTTATTTCATGTAAGGTACAGTAACGTTTTACACCTCGTACCAGACTGCTTCTTCATTTTTTTAACAACCAAACAAAAAGCAGAAACTTTCTGTAATTCTTTTTACACACACACACACACACACACACACACACACACACACACACACACACACACACACACACACACACACACACACACACAAATGCAAAGCATCTTCCTGTCAAGAAAAGGTGACCTCTATGCATATTTTGGACGTTCATACAATTTATCAGAAGTGCAGAAATGCATGTTCTGTCATCACTCAACTGCCATTACATAGCCCATTCTCAGTGATGATTTCCCATGATGCATTATGGGGTGGGGGTGCTATTCAAATTTATTTCCCACTGTTTTGTTTCTAAAAACACATTGACAAACAACTGATAAAATATCCTAAATCACATCAAGAATCAGAAATAATGTAATTTTGCACTTGGAATTGTCAAGGAGTCATCTCTTCCTTGTAGCGTTGACATAAAGCATCATTACTATGATGACTACTCTGATTTCTGAGAATACAATATTGCGTAGCGTCTGGTAAAGGAAGGAATTTACCAGGGCCCCATTTCATAAAAAGTTGCTATGATTACAGCAACTACTGCAATGTCAAGTGTCATCGTAACGACAAGAATTCTGCTTCCTGATTGGCTGTTGCTACAAGAAGTTGCCATTCTATCAATAATTGCTATCGTAAATCATTTATTAAATGAGACACAGGACAAAGGATGATGTCCGACATAAAAAGAGGTGAAATCACAGAGTCTACAGACCACTCCTCTGTTGGGTCACAGTTTGATAGGAATCAATTACATGTATATCATTCTCTAGAAAGTTGCTGTTGCCTTAATGGTTACATGCAATGATCAGAACGTGAAGGATATATATAAATCACTCCACAGATTGAGAATTGTGATGTGGTACAAGTCATGCAAGGCATCACATTACTTCTCAGTATCGAAGAACTAGGATCAGTTTAAATAACTTGCAGACAATGTGGTGACTCAGCGCTCAGTCTTGGTCTGCGGAATGAAGTAACTGTTCTGGAAACTGAAAGAACCTGATGTCAATTTGCCTGTATTTGCCTTTTAACTTACTCTTATTTTAACTTTGTGATTTAATCCTGGTGCACGAACAGAAACGGAAAGAACACCACATGTATCCAATAAACCGAGAGTGAAACAGCCATTGCCCTGTCACAGGACACCGACATTTGACCCCAAATCACAATAAAACCAACATATATTACAGCACGTACGACAACAGACTTAATGCCTTAGAGTAAAATGTGTACAATGGGTACAAATCATCTTTAAGAAATCAATTAAATGAAAACCAGAAAAAACAAAAAACATAAAAATTCAAAAGAGTGTTGCTTGATATGTATAACATGAAGGGGAAAAACAGATATTTAGAGTACATCTTTTTTATGTAAAACAGAGAGACAGTGACAGCAGTTGTCCCTTACTTCATCTTTGTGGTCTTGATATGTATACTGTATACTTATATGTATACTTGTACACACACGTTTTATCGTTAGGAAACCACTGAAGTCACTCAACCTCATAATTGCCTAAGGCCAGTCAAATTAGGTGCATAAGTGAGCGAATGTAAAGACGAACAGTTAATCCAGCATGTGTGGTAAGAGACCCAGCCCTTGGCATTTAAGTTCGTCGGACAGCTCTTAATGGCGTCCTTCAGCACTCGTAACCCAGCTACACTACATAAGACCTTGCCATAGGTACCGGCATCAGTCTGCCGTAATCTACAGAAGATGTTGACCTATTCCACCTATTCCAAGACATACATACATGTACGCACCAAGGAGAGTCTTTGCCACTACTAGTCTTGCTTTTGAGAAAGCATGTTAAGTCTGACAAATCAAAATTGAATATGAAATTAGCCTGTCATGTTATCTTTAACCCGTTGAGGACAAGCTGATTTTGCTACAACATGCATTTCCCATAGATGCCTGCCTGAGAATACTCAGGACTCGTCTTCAATGGGACAATTTGTCACCCTGTCATCAGTACTGTGTACTGGTTGCAATCATGTACATTTGTAAGCAAAGAAGACTAGGTGATCATATCACTGATATATAACATCAAATTAGCTTGTACATGACAAGATTACAAAATTACATGCTTTGAATAAGCACACCAACTGCAGCCCTATCAGCCAAAGAGAAAAAAAAAATTAAAAATAGAAACCCTCACTATCAGCCCTATCAGCCAAATGAAACAAAAATAAGAAAAACAAAACAAAACACCCCAATAATGGTTTAACATTTAGCATACGCTAATGCAAGGAATACAACACTTTTTGTTTCATCTTATTTAAACAGAGGAAATCTGTTATAGGTCAGTGTATAGGTCACTGAGGGATATACCGAACTCTAAAATTTGTCACGTCAACTAATCTACAGACATAACTGAGACCGATAGATTGCTCTGTAAAAACATTTGAAAAGCTTTGTTCTGGAACTTTTGTTTGTTTGTTTGTTTGGTTTTTTTTGCCACATCAGAACTTGATGTAAAACAAGGGGGAGGGGAAGAATACACCTCCAAGCATTATGCCACTCAAGATGCTCATTACAGTACTCAGAATCCCACATAATCATTATGGTTAAGTTGTCTTCCTCTTTAAATTTGCATCACATTGTGTCACTCCCTGATATTCAAGTAACAATGAGATTAATTTTGCATGACACATATACCCAAGTCTCCATCTTTATTTTATTTTTCCATCTGACATAAACTACAAAGTGCATCACAACAACATGAAGGCATGCATATGGACTATCTACCAACTTTATCAGCAGAATAAGACAAACATGCTAAAACATCCTTCAGAAAACATTTATTTCCAACAGACATCTGAAACCGAGTCCCATAAAAACTTGGCGCACCTTCAAATGGTATATGAAACCATACGACCATTTGCTGTAAACTGATAAATGGACTCACTGAAAAACAGCCCCGAGGCTGATAGTGGGTGTATTTCAATAAAACAAACAATTTCTCTGAAATTCATGGAGTTGCCAATTTGCAAACTCTGACAGAAGCTCTTGAGCTCCCTTTAGCAGCTAGCGTCACCCAGGTGGCAGTCAGTGATAGACCTGCGAGAACTCTTTATCAGCAAACCAATGAGATTACACACCTGTTAATTTATTCACATTCCTTCACATTTAAATAGACCGAAGAATTCACCTTTTCCTACCCCACACACTGCAAATGGAGCAAGACCAAGATGAGATGGTCCGGAGAAAAGTTGATTACCTTGTCTACATCTATGATGCAACCAACCCTATACCAAACATGATTTGCGTAAACACTCCAGCACCACCGCAAAAATGATGCAGAAATATGAATGAGGGGAGAAGTTATACTGACAGTCCTGCGGAAAATTAAAACCCATTCATTCAACCTATGATTCCCTTGAAGGCAGCTCAATTTCAAAACAGCTTAACTCCATGGAGACCAAACTGATGGAGCATCCAGTACGGATTTAACCCACTGAAGACATTGAAGGGCAGATGTCAATAAAAAACGTGTCATAGCAAATTCAGCTTGTCCTCAATGGGTTAAGGTTGCCTGTCCCGATGCTAACAGAAAACAATTTCCACAAAATAGAAGAGCAGAATCCAGACTATAGGAGAGGCAAAGATTACTCTTTCAGACCACATCTCAATCATTCTCTACCTAAATGACAATGCCCTGTCACTGAACGAAAACAAGATGAATGAAATAAATATGCCACTCAATCAGGAATCATACACAAAGCCTGAAGTATAAAGCATCACACTAATTGCCCCTCCCCCTGAAAAGAGAAAGAAAAAAAGATACACATATATATATATATATATATATATATATTCATATATAAATGAATAAAATAAATGAATAAAATAAAAATAGAATTGAAGGGATTCCTGCTGCATTTCATGCATCAAATTTGAACCCTCGTCGACATGTGCCTATCAGGTACAGTCATGTGCAACTGGTCAGAATCTAGTAAAAGGTGTTCAGTCCAAACTTGATTTACTTATGATTAAATTAAACATCATTAATCAAAAGAATAAATATTTCTAAAGTATTTAAATTGTTGATAGTAAAAACTATAAAGTGACCTCTATCATAATTTTAATTCTATTATATATACATAGAATTTAATAGCTTTCTTTATACTCCTGACCGAATGATAAGAAAAGCCCTTGATGAAATACAAACAATCATCCTGCAAAATGATGCACACCTCACTCGCATGATCTCTGGCAAGCTTGTGCCGAAGTCAAGCAAGAGGTTAGTTGGTCAGATACTGACCTCTGTAGATTGCCACATTATGACACAATTTGGCTTTATGACCTATGCTTATGACCCCTGAACACTACCACTATTGATTCTAGACCTACTCAATTGGTGGTACTCTTATAATTCTCCCTATTCCCTAATAGAATTTAATTCTAGTCTCTTTATTTAATACAATTCTAATTCTATATTATCTTTGCCATGCAGAAGAAATTACTTATTTAGTACACACACAGTTTATGGAGTAATGATTTCAGAACTGGTCACAGATTATTACTTCCTTTACAGAAAAAGGTCATTATATATAACTTTATTTCTTTCAACAGTACAACTCTTTGCTCTAACTCAAAGAACATTTTAAACTTTTGTACCATTTAAAAGAGAAATTACTTGAGCAGTAGCATAACAGCCAGTCAATAAATATTACACCCTCACTGGAAAAAGATCTGGAGCTTGAAGTTATTCAAAAGTGCAACTATTTGATCTTGCCAAGAAGAAACTAAAAAAATGAAGCTCGTTTTGCACAAGCAACTTTAACATCCACACTCATAAAGCTTTAAAGACATAAATTTGGATTGAACAGCACAACAGTGATGGCAATCTCTCTCCCCATCCTACCCCCAATTCCAATCACCCTCCAAGTACTGATCCCATCGGATCCCGCAGGATCCAACAAGTTCTCTGTTTCTGCAACAGGTATGATACACAAAGTGGTGCGGAGAGTGTCATTAACTACACCTTGGTGGATTCTCGGGGGAAGGGGGGGGGGGGTACTTTTCACACTGATATTACACATTGCTGCATGGGGATTTTTCTCACCTGAAAAACTGTCATTCGCTTCTCCCAAGAGATCTCCAACATTCACACATTTGAAGCTGATATTTCACTTCGAATGATGGAACAGGATTTTTCATCCCTGTCCACGCGCCTCCAGTGGGTATGAATAAGGACATACAGTACATATTGACTAGCTCTTACAGCCAACTACCCCTGATACGAAAAATAACATCGAGCAGGGTGACAGAAAATTCAAGTCTCTACAGACTTGAGGTGTGCAAGCAACCCCTATCACCCCCGTATCCATCACCTGATATTTTGTAGGTATAGTAAGGCGGTCTCTGAATGCTCCCCTCACCTCCCCCCCCCCCCCCCCCCCCATAGCTCTCCTGTTAACAACACCAAACATGGTGTTTTTGAGCAGTTTAACGGATCTGTTTCTCTTATTGTTTGTTTTATCACATATTGTATGCTTAATGTCTGAGACTGCCAAAGGCAGTGTATTATACAAATTTGTATCACATTAAGTTGTACGTAAACGTTTCTTGTACAACACTATTATGCTCTTACGACTTTAATTTCGAATGCATTCATTTTTTATATCGACATTCCCTTTGAAAATTTAAAAAAAAACCTTCTACTGCATCAATTTGTATTATTATTATCATCATTTCCAATGTCATAATCATTACTACCATTAGTCATACAACTTTTGCTAAATTTTTAGAGTATATGGAAGAAAAATTATGATATTAAGGTTGAGCATTCATCAGCCTAGGAATACAGCTAGGGCTGGTTGTGCACTGGTCAACATGTGATGACACTTGCAATCACAAGCAATAACTTAAACTTTTTCACTTGCATATATAACACTGACAAAAAACCCCAGAATAAGAAGTTTGCCTTTAAAATGCAATTCACGCCTGAGAGATATCATTCATTTGGAGCTATAAACGGACTTCAATGCACGCAATTCTTTCATCCCAATGCAGACCACTCTAGGCACACTTTATCACACGGGTTTTAGCTGGAAAGTTCACTCAATATTGGGATACTCCTTAAAATATATATAGATAATACAAACAAAAACACACGCAATGCAACCACCCTGCTGGCACCTTACTGAAAAGACAACACCAACCAAAATAAGGCATCAAGAAAAATGATCCTCAAAATCACACTGCGGTGGAAAACCAGACTGGGACAAATGAATCCACAGATGGATTGACTAACACCACATCTGACACGACGGTTTTAATGTAATATCACTGCTGACATAGTCCCCTGGAGTAGCACTGATTTATCATCAAGTACAAAATTCTGAGGCAGAAACAAAGGCGAAAACAGAAAGCCTTGGGATTTGGGGGCTTGTACCACTGCCGCAAGTCCATGCATTTCAAATCCATACCAGACAGTTCCTTTGCTTACAATAAATCTAGCAACTGCCTGATACCTTATGCATAGGTGGATTTAGCCGTGTGGTGAAGGATTTGTGACGAAACACCAGTATCACGAGCCAAAACAAGCCCGTATCATCCGCTGGAAATATGCATGGTGCGAAAATAAAGAGTTATCACGATGGAATGATGAATTTGCTAGCGGCACCATGCATTCTGTGATGCGTGCACACACACATTTGATATTTACAAAAAGAAGGAATATTAATGTATTTTACACTCTCCCCTGGGCTAGCAACCATGATAAACCACCATCACAAACATGCTTATTTCTCAAAATTTATCTTCTTTGTGGCAGCAGCCACAGAATATCTAGTTCATGATTTATGAGGGTAATCAGTATCACCACATCTGGTTTCAATGGCTTTAGTTCCTTCCCCCAATTGGCAGAAATGTTTTGTTTTGCATACTTTTTAAACTTATGACAGTATGCTGAAGTTGAAGAACTGTCACATATAAATTGCATGTGCTATGTTATTAAAATCAATACAGTTTTTTCACCAATAGATTACTCCATTTCAGTTTACTAACACACACATACACACACAAGTGTGCACGCACACACACACACACACACACACACACACACACACACACACACACACACACACACACACACACACAAATATATATCGTCGCTGGGGCGACAAGACCTCGAATCTACAAAATGTCAAATGTTCAGGAGAGCCAAAAAACATGGTGGCCAAAGCACTATAGTGAATGGGATAGCCTTTCCTTTGACATGCCATGGTGGCTTCATTTTTGGGGTAAGACAGTTGGGATTTTGCCAGGACATCACTTGACCTACAGTATTATTTGACCATTAATCAAAAAAAGTAATTTTTACAAAAATTTCAGATACAAGGTCTTGTCACCCCAGCGACGATATATAGATACATGTATCATATACATTTTGTGATGATTAATGTGATTATTCACTTACTGCTGCAAACTCGCCCTCATTCACTGGAATCAATGTGAATACTATGATGACGTAGCCAAGATATTCGTCAGTAGTGTCGTCCGCAAGGTCCAACTTGGCTTCAAGGGGCCTGAAATGTAAGCACAACCACTTCATCATTACAACACAGAATTCCCATGAGAGAGACACATTAATCTAGATATGCACAATATTAAGTTCTGCATATTTCAGTAATATCAATACTTGGGTATCATTTTCCCTTCTAACCTCTCCTACCCCCCCCCCCCCCCCAAAAAAAAATCATATGACGGACAGGCAATCAAGTAAATTGGAGGTTTCAGACCAATTTCCCTAATAACTGCTTCAATAATAGATATTCCAGCAATTGGACATGAACTCTCCATCAAAATGTAGCTGCACCATAACAGACAAATCCGACTGAAATGATCCCTGAAATTGACAGATTTTTCAAAACGATCATGCCTCTGCATTGCATCTAAAGGAAGAATGGACAGACTATGACTTGCACATTCATCCTGTTGGTTTAGAGCAACATACAGAATCACATTAATTCCATAGAATGAAGTAGTGGTTGACAGAGTACACAAAGTTTGGTCACATGACTTAAACTAGATCAGAATTGGCTGACTCCAGTCTTCACTAGTATGATGTTGTAGCATGAATCTGCATGAGATTTTTTTTCTCTCTCCATAACACCTGTACAATATGCACTTTGGTATTTCTATAAAATGTACATTGTACCAGTACCTCTTTTCCAGTCATGACTAATCTTTTAACCCCTTGAGGACGGACTGATTTTGCTGCAACACGCATTTCCCTGCAACACGCATTTCCCATAAACACTTGCTCAAGTATACTTGGGACTCGTCCTCAACAGGTTACAGATCAGATCTTGCCTTCCTTTCAAAGTTGAGAATTTACTTTCTAGTTTCAAGTTTTCCCAAAACTAATGATGCACATGTCATAACATTCCGTTCTCCTTTTTCCCGTCTCAATTCTACTCCTCCATTTTATTCTTCCCTCATTGTCTCCCTTCTTTTCTATCTCTTTTCTTTACTCTTTCCTCTTCTTCATCATCTTCCTAGCTCTCTTCTTGTTATCCTTTTCAGTTCTCCCCTCCTCCTCCTCCTCCTCCTCCTCCTCCTCCTCCTCCTTTTCATCTCCATCTTCATCTCCATCCTCGTCCCTCCCCCTTCCTTCATGCTCTACTGCTTCACCTCCCATGATCATGATATTCATCTGTCTCCTGAAATCATGTAGACTGTGGAGATGAGTCGAAACCATGGCAACAGCAAATACTGGCACCCGGGGTAAGACGTCTCTTCGAGCGTCGAGCCAATTTGCCGCAGTTGATGAGCATCTGCTGTTTAATCGATCAGCTCACTAGTCTGTAATCACCCCACAACACATCAAATTTTTCTGTGTTGCATGTGGATCGGGCACAGCACACACATTTCTTGGCATTCTGTGGGTTAATTGACCCTTTCTTGTTTATGCAATGACTTTAATATTTGCAATGATTCATTGGTGGGGGATTCAAGGAAGTGCATTTAATATCTGCATCACTGCAGTCTCTGGCACACCTCGTAGGCAAATGAGATCTGTCGCCACAAAAAATCGTCAGAAGTGGCTAAATTTGGCACTTTTACCCCCTACAGATTTCAAGCTTCAATGATGCATATTTTGGTTTCACTATACATGCACGCAATCCTACTACAAATAGAGTGGTAGGAAAGCTGGGTACTATAGTGACTTACAGTACTTGGAGAATAAGCTCTGAGGCTTAGCTGCATCCAATCGCATATGAGATAAGAAATGTAAACATTGCAGGTCTGTTCAAAATATTGTAACAAGCTGCATGATTTAAAACGAAAAATGAATTTCAAACATTGTAGATGCTGCAAAATTGGACATGTGGCAGTTAATTTTGCACGGAAGCATCTTTTTGTTTTCCTCCCAAATCACCTCTTTGAAATCAATTTCATATACTCTACATTGCAATGCCATACAAATCTGCTTGCCTTCTTTCCAGGGGAAACTAATCCTCACTGTCTGCCACATGAAATAAAAGGGCAGGTAGCTGGCAATTATTAGAGTACGGGGGCCCCCACCAAAGGAAATGCCCTGGTATGTCTGGAACCTTATCACTGGACATAACAGGGTGACAGGTCAGAAATGACTGAAACATCCAATTATTTTTAATATAATCAGTATGTTTCATAGAGTTTTCTTCTTTTTTTTTGTGAAAATTTTGTGGTTGACTGATACACGCAAACTTAAGAGATATTGCCTCTAGTGACAGAAATGTAACGTATATATCATTTCCAACTTTACTCTTTGAAAGGGATAATACTTATATTTCCCAATGTCGCCTGTGGTCCCAGATCATGAATTCAACCAAATATTCAATAACATCTATCAAAGTGTAGTCCCTATTACACAATATGGTACAAACAGTACTTTATGCTGCTATATTGTATGAATTCATCTGCCACAAAATTTCTTTCAAAGGAGAACAGGGTACATCCTTTCCTGCTGAACTCTATATCATCAAAGTTGCCTGAATTTCCATTGTTAAAAAATCAAAATAAAATAAGTCTGACCCTGGGCAATAGTCACATGGAATTTTCAATGCCAGCACACTCAAGGCATTGGCATGTTAAGTTGATGCCAGCATAACCCTGTTATGTAAGGTGTGCAAGGATGCTCTGATTTTTAATTTATATCTCCCGAAATATATAGGCCAGTGCTTGCTGGTAGTTAACACACCATGCTTGCATTATATACTACCATGAGAATCTGTGAATATAGACTGAGACATTTGATATGTAATTGCCTTGACCCTTCTCATATAAATCTTGTTGAAAACTTGAGTTATGCAATAGCAGGGATTGTCAATTTGATACCCCTATTTAAAGATTGTGCAGAAAAATATACCTGCTTGACTGTGATTTTCCTTTTTATCAACTTTGTGCTACACTATAACTATAATATATAACTGAATATATCTTGAATATATATATTTGATATATCATATCAACTTATCATCAATTCATTCCTGACTGCAAATTATTGAGGTTTTTTTTTTCATAAAATACAAATTAATTGAATAGTCAAGTACAACCATCCAAGCATGTTCTACAGATTCTTCAAAATGACAAAGTGAAGACTAACTGTAAAAAGAACATGAAAATGGATCATAACATCAATTTGAAAGAAGATATGAAGAAAGAAAAGAGCCAAAAAAAAACAAGAGACCCGCGGGTCTAGCGCTCACCTGAGTATCGCAAGTTCACCTTTCACGCAGTCACTAATCTAAATTAAAATTTGACCAGGCATTCTCAAGTAGAAGATGAAAATGTACAATAAGGGCCCAATTTTTTAAAGATTCCTTAATTTGGGGGGATTGGGGCCCCCTGGGGCCCTCTGGGTGGGGCATGGTGCCCATTTTGATAAATTGAGATCCTGACCCCCTAGGGATGCTACCTGCCAAGTTTGACAAAAATCCATCATGAGGTTTTCAGGAAGAAGATGAAAATGTACAATTCAGGCCCCCATTTGGACCCTTCCAACCACCCCCCCCCCCCCTACCCAAGAGGGGCACCCCTGGATCTCCTATGAACAAACTTCAAACTACAGTCATTAATGTACTCACTCATAATATTATCTCAGCTCTATAACTTCTGATTCTAGAGAAGATTTATAAAGATTCCTTCATTTGGGGGGTTTGGGACCCCTGGGGGCCCCCTGGGTTGGGCATGGTGCCCATTTTAACAAATTGAGATCCTAACCCCCTAGGGATGCTACCTGCCAAGTTTGGTGAAAATGGGTCATGGGGTTTTCAAGAATAAGATAAAAATGTACAATTTAGGCCCCATTAGGACCCCTCCTCACCCCCTCCCCTGGGTCCCAAGGGGGGCACCCCTGATTCTGCCATGAACAAACTTGAAACTACAGTCATCAATGTACTAACTCATAGTATTAACTTAGCTCTATCACTTCTGGTTCTAGAGAAGAAGATTTTTGCGGATTCCTTAATTTTGGGGGGTTTGGGCCCCCTGGGGGCCCCCTAGGTGGGGCATGGTGCCCATTTTAACAAATTGAGTTCCTAACCCCCTAGGGATGCTACCTGCCAAGTTTGGTGAAAATGGGTCATGGGGTTCTCAAGAAGAAGATGAAAATGTACAATTTAGGCCCCATTAGAACCCTTCCCCACCCCCCTCCCCTGGGTCCCAAGGGGGGCACCCCTGATTCTGCCATGAACAAACTTGAAACTACAGTCATCAATGTACTAACTCATAGTATTAACTTAGCTCTATCACTTCTGGTTCTAGAGAAGAAGATTTTTACAGATTCCTTAATTTTGGGGGTTTGGGCCCCCCTGGGGGCCCCCTGGGTGGGGCATGGTGCCCATTTTAACAAATTGAGTTCCTAACCCCCTAGGGATGCTACCTGCCAAGTTTGATGAAAATCGGTCTTGGGGTTTTCAAGAAGAAGATGAAAATGTAAAAAGTTTACGCACGACGCACGACGGACGACGGACGACGGACGACGGACGACGGACGACGGACGACGGACGACGCACGACGGACGCCGGACGAAGGGCGATCGCAACAGCTCACTTGAGCCTTTGGCTCAGGTGAGCTAAAAAGCTTTAGAAATTTGTGCTTGTTTCCATGTCTTGTTTATGAGATCACATTCAATTTCATCTGTTTTCAATTTTGGGGGTCATGTCTAATTGCTTTTGCTATTCTCTAAATGTCAGTACATATGTTTTCTTGTACTGATATGCTTTTTCACAAGTACTTAATATAATATCTCTACTGCCTAGGGAAGCAAATACTCTTTTGGAAGACTTCAAGCCTTTGTCATCAAATAACCTGAAAATACTTTGTGTGGTGTTTGTAATGGGCCAGAAGAAGCTGGTATATTTTATCTATGTGGAAAAATGACGGATTGGTTTTTTTTTTTTCATGCCTGTTGTTGTTTTGGAAACGTCCCCCACAAATTATTAGGGAGGGTCGCAGTGACCACATCTGCAATTATAGATGTCCCAGATCGCCATATGGATCAACCTCTTCATTTCAAATAGTCAAACAGAAGGATGCAATGTCTCTGCCTTAGCTCAAAAACTCCTTGAGCTATTAATCTAATTCTTGTTGTACTCAATTCACAATCATCTGGGAGATAAATACTGTGTACATCCTTTATTTTGTGGGCATAATGCTTTGGAACTTGTAAGACAATACTGCCAGTGGTTAAATTCGGGATCGAGAATCACTGTGAGGGAAAGAGAAATGAGTGCTATCTCTTTCTAAGAAGCAAAATATTTTCATCCCCACATATTGCATAAAATTGAGTTAGAGGGGCTTTCATATCGGCATGTTTCCAACTTACACATAAATACCACTAGACTCTGGAAACTCTTAAAATCAAGCTATCATGACAAAAAAACAATATATATATAGCATGTGAGAGAGCAATTTCCTAGCAATCATTTGCTTTTACTGCCCAATGTTATGAATTGCCCTCCTAGGCAAGTAGCACTGGTTAAATGCAGCTCCCAACTGGTCCTAGATCAATGTAACAGAAATTTTGTTGGACCTCAAAGGGAGGTGGGAGGTTGGGTTGCATGGTGTCATACTCACTCATTGGTCCTGAGCTGCATCAGGTCAAACTTGGCATTGCCCATGGGGTCATCGGATGTGCCGATGTCATAGTCAAATACACAGATCTGCAGCGGCTTGGTGACGTCCTCGATGGCCACTGAGAAGAACTCGTTCCAGCGGGGGTTCAGATTGTGCACAATGGTCTTGGACTTGTACACCTGCTTGCCGTTTATCTTGAAGCGTACGTAGGGGTCGGAAGAACCTGCATTTTTTTATTTTTTAATATTTTTTTTTAAAGTGGAGAGTCAGAAAATTGGCAGAAATCTGTTTAATTAGGTTTTTCATTTAAAATAAGTTTTTATTTCAGTTTCCACAGAATTCAGTGAAATCATACACTTCAAGTGTTTGAAATATTAGGGTTATATTATTGTGATACGAAGTGGTAAAAGCAGGTGTCCTTAATCTGCCCAAGCAGTATTTGTGCTTTCCTCGTAGCAAGTCAGATATTCACTACAATTATATCTACTCCATAAATTCACATTTCTGTTGTAACAACGGAATGCTGCAACCAAATTACAAAAGTTACAATCCTTCAAATATGGGATATGTACACTGAACTGGGCTGTTTCCACAATAAATCTCCTTATTTAGGCCCAATGCTTGTTCAAAAACAAGTCATGTTCAAAACAGAATCAGTCTGGTTTTTGGAAGAAGCAGAGAAGAGGTAAAAATGTAGGGGTATTTCCAAAAGTATTGAATTAAAGTTGAATGTATTTTTTGATACTCACCACTCCAATCCCTTACAGCAAGCTCTCTACCCTCTTTCAGGTGTACCTCCAACCGGTAGAAGTGACCTGGCTGGGGGAGGCCGATGAGGCTCGCCATGCCTCGCTCCTCCATTTCCTGGAGATTGATACCGGCACCGCCCAACACTGCATACTGGGCGTCGACCGCCACGGACCCATTGAGCCCATCCACAAGGCCCAGGCCCGTCTCCACAAGTCCCGCCCCCAGGGAAGATTCACGACTTCGCCGGCCCTGGTAGGGGTCCTCCTCACTGCCCGATATCTGCTGGTTGTTGTTCTGGTTGCCGCCGGCAACAGGTGCCGAGGGCGTGCCGGAACTGTCTGAGGTGGTCGCATTCTGCTGTGAATGGTGGTGGTCATCTCCGCCATGCCTTTTCTCAAGGAGGCGTTTTCTGACTGAGGTTGGCTGGTAGAAGAAACAATGAAGAGAACAAAAATCTTATGTCGGTAAGCATTCATCAGCAATTTCATAAAGTTTACAAAACACAGATAGTATACTGTGTATCAAAAGGTCACAAAATTAACACTACCTCACCAGTTTGCTATGTGATATATTGTAGTCAAAATGACCAATCAAGCTTGGTGAATTGTGCATAAAAGCAGGATGCATCAAACAGATTTCAATTCTCCATGAATGGTAAAAAACTGGTGAGGTAGAACAAGGTATTTGAAAAGAAAGATAACACACATGTATAGCAATATAAAATACATGAAAGCCACCATTGACATACTACTTTACTACTCACCACAAACTGCAAATTCGCAAAAAAATCCATGAAAGTTTCCTCATCGTCACCAGTGAATACACACATTTTGCAGCATGACTCAAAATGACCGAGCACTGACAATATTAGAGAAAGTCCATTTGCAGTATGGTGACGGCTGATGCATTTCTCTTCACAGAGGTACTGGTAGAGCTTTTAACATGCACCATTACCGATGTTCACAGTCCAGAGATATCTGTGACCACTATATAATTATTACAGCTCATTAGCAATATCCACTGGGTTATAACAATTCTATTCACATATTACCCAGAATAGCTCTATACAGACAGGTGTGGTAGTGTATATCTTGTGCCGTTCTTCTGCTGATGTATAATACATTGGCTAACCTTGTGTGAATGTGGGACAATGACTATCATGTACATGTACCACAGTACCATGCCCTCACAAAAAAACAGGAACTTTGCTGTAAATCATACGCCAGCAGGAGAAGATATCACTGAGGCCTATTAAACTTGATCCCCCGGCTCGAATGACAGCATTGCTACTTAACTTCAACAAAATTCAAAGAGCCATGCTTCGCAGTTGGCAAAGAGAATGCCTTGAAAGCACAACACTCATCAGATATCTGCCAGTTATGGACACCAGAGTGAGGAGTTATAAAATGCTGATTTAAAAACAAACATTTTCATGAATTCTACACTAGGAAACAGACTGAGATACACGTGTACACAGAACATACAGTAAAATGAGTAGCAAATGATTATGATTTTCAAGACAGCCATTATCAGTGAATCACTGCAATTAACGAACATTGCCACATGCTTTCAAGCTTTCAAACATTTCTGACTGTTGAATGATGATAGTTGAAGCCAAAATCTGACAAGCCATCAGCATACATGTAGATACACAGAGACTCCAACTCTCCTGCTTTCGACGGGAGATCTCCCGCCGAAAGCCCATTTTTGCAGAATCTCCCGTTCTCCCGCTTAAAATGATTTCTTACTTAATTTCATTGTAGGTTGAAAATAAGCGAGAGAGCATCGAGACCGCAAGGGACTTTGCGTTCTTGACGCGCACATTAAGTTGGAGTCTTCCGTTTGCTAGGGTTTCAGGCGGGAGAATCTCCAGATCAGAAGGTGCTTGTGGGGTTGGAGTCTCTCGATACAGGAGGTCAAATACATACACTGAGTAGTTAACTGCTGGGAAATTCAAAAGACACTGCAATAGGGAATACAACTACATCGTACATGTCAACCTTTAACATCATATATAAGGCAAGTGAGCAAAATTGTATCAATTGAAATTCTAAATAAGTGCCTCATTCATGGAAAAGTGCTGGTACCGTGTGCCTTGGCATTAATCAACTTTTTTTTTTTTTTTGAGAATCTTTTAACTGCTTCACAGCAGTCTGATGTTACTGAAGTCTATATGCATTGAGTCTTTGCCAACATGATGTTCAAATAATATTCTGTGTAAAAGTAAATAAACTATATGCCAGCTGAAGAATATTTTAGATTACTGAACCACAATGTCACCCCTGCCTAACACAGGATAATATAGCCTTAAATCTTACACACATACATCACAGAATATATGAAGACACCATTTGATGCTTTTGACTTACTTACACAACACAAATCCAAACTTAATCATACTCTTTCATGGACTTCAATACACTTGTGTGAGTGGTCTTTGACATTAATGTGATGTCTGTGCTGAGCTACATTGGCTTTGGACCTCTGACTTAAACTTGAGTGTATGTACATCCATCTGCCAATTAATATGAACAACAGGGTAATTACACTATGTTATGATCTCTCGCAACTTGGCCAATGGTGTTGAGTCCTAACATCTTAAGAGTGAAGTTCCACTTTTCTGAAATAACCTATAATGTCTAACTTACAAACTTACACATGGTTTTACTTTTACAAATCATGTGTTAAGCACTGCCTGATGTGTCAGGGCTACGCACAACTTAAAAGCGTTGTGTGACAGGACTTAAAAGTTGTGTGGATTAAAAGTTATGCATGACTTGGGGACTTACGCATGAGCGGAGTCTCATTTATTTCTTTGCGAGACACCCTCATGGACTATAGCCTGTGTGAATCTTCTTTGAAGCCCCCGTTCCACTATGCCGTTCTCGCTACGATTTGACAATTTTCTCAGGTCGGGAAGGATCGGGTAAAACCTGAGCCGATCTGGACACAGTACGATGTTAGAACGCTCTAAGTACGCTGCAGTTACGACTACCAAGTGCTTGCTACGCTCTTACTACGCTCTTACTACGATGATCGGGAATTAGACATTACGATCTCTGCTGCTGCCGGTACGCTTTAGAACGATGTAGCTACGCTGTTAGTGCGATGTTGCCGATGTTATCCGATCAATGCACGATGTATCTACGCTCTGAACGATCTATACAATCTTATCACGCTGTTACCCCCGTTCAGAGAGCTGAAAAGTGCCCGATGTGCCCCGATGTACCCCGATTCGACTGTGGGTCAGCAGTCAGTCAACTTATTAGCATGCAGAACCGAAGAAATATACTGTGGACCTCGAAGATTCATTCTTCTTTTTTTACTTTTGATTTTCAAAGTTGTTGTTGCTTCGTTATTCTCACTACTCTTTCTTCATCAGCGAGCCCGTGCTTCTGTGCCTCCAGTGCCCTGGTTATGACCCACCATTTCCCTCTCCTCTCCCCTCCTCCCCCCTTGTCCACCTCGGACTTACTACCTTCTTCACTACTATATCTTTCTATCCCCTCATCAATTTTTTCCTTACAAGAGAGCCGCCATGTGTTTGTTAATGTGCGTCCGTATGTGTGCATGTATGTGTGTATTACTCTGTCTGTCTTTTTTTTTTGCTACCGCTTAGGGAAATTTGTTGTTGTTGCTTTTTGCAATTATATATTTTTCTCTATGAGGGGACTGCATTCTAATACTACAAGCTCTGCTTTTTAGCAGTCCCCTCCATTTCCAGCAATATTTTGTATGCATTTACCACAGTGACGTAACTGTTATTTGTATCTCTGTTGATAATTTGCCTGTATCTCTTTTACAATGTTATTTTGTTCATCGCATTGTGGTACTGATTTCATGACGTCTGTGTATATGAGCGTTTCTTTGTATTTTTTATTATTTGTTTGTTGGAAGTGAAATAAATCAACTTGAACTTGAACTTGAAGAGCCTCCTCAACTCACGGTTCTTTTGCAGCAATGCGTTGTATAAACAAAGACGTGCTGATTTTTCAAAGGATTTTTCTTGATGTCCTTGCTTTTATAGTCCGTCTTCCTCCAGTTGTAGATGATTTCATATTCTTCAAAATTCTGCTATGTCCTCTTCCTCCTCTTTCAGCATCACGTGCAGTCTCTCTTTCTTCGCCTTTTGGGTAGCTGCTTCGCTGCTTTCTTCTCTTTTTTTCTTCATCTCTTCTTCTTCTTCGAAAATTACAGCTAAAATTACTTCCCGTTCTTGTGCCGATGTTACTACGCTCAGAAAGACCTTGTTACGCTCATCCCGCTGCGTTTACGCCGTCATTACGCTCTCCCCGCTGCGTTTACGCTGTCACTACGCTCTCCCTGCTTGCCGTACGATCAAAAATATGTCAATTTTGATCGGGGAGATCGGGAAGAAATTTTGAACCGGTTCAAAATTTCTTCCCGATCTGAAAAACTGCCCGCTCCAACCCCGACCTCCACACGCTGCTGCTACGATGCTTCCGATCCCCGTACGCTTTTGCCGCTCTCTCCCGATCTGCTAGATCGGGACAGATCGGGGTCCAAATCGTGATAGTGGAACGGGGGCTTGAGGGAGCACTCTATTCAAGTGAATAAGACACTGGATTCATACAAATGGAAGTGTTTTTGGTTCAAATCCCTGCCCTGTGTGTACTGCATATTCTCGGACAAGATGTTTTCATCAACTTTGTCCCTCTCAGGCCAAATGTACTAAAGGGGCACCTTGCAATTCTGGTGTAGACCAAACGATACATGGCAGAGTTATCTGGGAGACCATATGAAAGCTGCTTTCCTGGGCAAATAAAACCTTTTGGATTATCATTATCATAATCATCATTGCCATCACCAGTAGAAGTAGAAGTAGAAGTAGTAGTAGTAATAATAGTAGTGGTAGTGGCGGCAGTGGAAGTAGTAATAGTAGCAGTACAGTATAGTAAAAATAGGGATAGGCCTATAAATATCATATCTATGCCTATCATAATTCAAGGTCATTTCAAGGGGCCCGTATGTTGATATGAATACATGTTCCCACACATAAAGGTGTACAAATGCACAGCGCTTTAAAGAGCCACCACACACTTCAGGGCTGCCAACTCTCACGCATTGAGCGTGAGACTCACGCAATTCAATCAATTTTGACTGTCTCACTCTGATAAACGAAATCTCACGCTAAACCCCCAAAATGGAATGTACATGACTACAAAAATAAATATTTCTCTGAATTCTCTGATATTTGGAATATCGATATGCCCAAGCCCAAAATTTCGAGATTTTCCCACGCGGGTGTAAAGCTTAACCAATAATAATCACTTCCGCTTCACGCGCAAAGACGAGCTATTGGATTACGATTGGTTTCTACCTTTACCACGTGAGCGTAGCTTGTACGGCTTTTGGCAAATTACAGTACATTATGGCTATGACGTGTGCTTTACATCGCTTTACATACACTGACTGTGTACGTACGTACGGCCGCACAGCAGGCTGCCAGCCAGGTGCTAGCCAGGAGGTCACTCCGCTCCCTCGCAGTGTCTCACGCCAAACTCTCACTCAAGGTTGGCAGCCCTGCACACTTGCTTTTCAGAAACATATCCTTTCTCTATACTTTGGCATGATTCTGACAATGCCGAGATTGTAACAAAAGAAAACAGGAAGAAAAATTGGCATCCAGTTTAGTTTGCAACATCACCAGCTTCCTGCTGACATAGGTATGCATGACAAGTGACTGCTTAGCATAACCATCACTGTGATCGATATTCAGGAATGGCAAATTCTAAGGGGACATTTTAGGTGGGCATAAAAGAGGTTAAGCTATACCTAGGGCTCTTAACACCAGGTGTGCACACACACGCAAACACACACTCAATTCTACATGTATGTACACACACCAATTTTGCACATCAAATATAACACCAGGCCTCGAATTAACCGACGGCCACCGACGGCCATGGCCGTCGGTGCCCCTCTCGTTGGCCGCAATGCCTTTTGTTTTTTGATCAAAGTTACGGCCAAAAAAAAATGTGCCCTTTTTCTTGGGGCCGTGGTGCCCTTTTAGAATGAAAGTTATTATTTATGACGTATGATATGCCCTTTCTCAAAGTCTCTTTAATAAGCTTGAACAACTTTCCTGATCTCAAATATCATACCTTCAGTTCACTCGCGTCCCGATATATCTGATTCAAACTCAAAGTATCTTTCCGAGATACGAGACGACGTGTACCTACATGTACGCCCGACCGGCTTTTACCGTCCCGACTAGTGGACTGCCTCCGCAGCGCAGCGGCCGCGAGTATGTACTAGCTAGGCAGCGCATATTCAGATAGAGTAGTGAAGAGTGAACTCCCAAGTTCACCAAGAAAAAAAGAAAAATCCCACGATGCCAAGGTGTGCCAGACTGGGGAATGGGGAGGGGTGGAGAGAGAGAGAGACCAATCAACAGAAGAAACCGCGCGTACTTGGCGCATTCTTGGAGGTCATGAACTGTCTGTCACAGACTAATCATAGCAATCTACACGCGCACGCAAATTCCTTTGCCTTGTGGTTTTGCCAGCCAGCTGTCGGAATGTGCTTTGAAGTTTCATGGCAGCCTGGCTGGCCTGAAAGGGTGTCGAGTTTCAATCAATACCTACTGTTGTTTTATTCCTGTTTAAAAAAAATGTTGTTTCACTGATAGAAACGCGGAGATCGGGAATGTGTTACAGCTGTAGGGAAGAGGTTTTTGTTGTGTGTTGCACTTTGTGTGTGTGTGTGTGTGTGTGTTTGTTTGTTTTTCTCGGTTTGTTTTTCTTCTTTCTTTTTTCATAAACACCAAACATGCCCTTTCCAATGTGGCCTTGGTGCCCCTCTGACTGACTTAAGTGCCCTGGCCTCTTGGAAAAAGTGCCCTTTTCTAAATGGCCGTGCCCCTCCAAAATCCTATTTCGAGGCCTGTAACACACACACACACAGACACATACATACACAAAACACACACACACCCTCTACATAGCTCTTGGCATAGCCTGGATTTCATAAACAAACAATACTATACAAACAATAATTTCCCCAGAGATGTTTTCTCAAGCAATTCCCAGCATATACTGTACACACCCATCCTGCCTACTACCCACTACTGCCTGCGGTAATATTGCTCTAACATCACATCATTGATTTTTCATCAGCATGTTCCTGTACATGTGAGAATTAAAACATACTGCGTGCAAACAGAATGGCCCAATGAGAACACTATTTGCATGATAAAATGCTGCCAGCACTTATAATATAGAGCCCCCTTCAAAAAGCCTCATTTAATACAGCTCTATAAACCACAAAAACCAGCCCAGAACCAATATCTCAACATGCTATATACACTGTATTAAATATGTTGTCCATGGGGCTGTATGGGTTAAACTACAATGTAATCAAACTGATTACTGGTAGGTCTCTTCCACAGAAAATGTGTGCTATGGCAAAATTCAAATTGTTTAATATTTGATTGATAGCAAGCTGATGATGCCAGGAGGGTCATTGACTGATGATGCATACAACATCAAGCTATCCATTATACGAGCAATGCACTTATATATTAAAGAGGCTGGCCTTCATTTGACGAGAATGAAACCAGTGGTTAATTTGCTAAAGCACTTGCTATTGGCATCACTTGAAGCCATACTTTTTAGGTACTGGTAAATACGACATAATATTCGAGTCACAAATATCGGAATGATATCACGGAGATGGTCAACCTGCCAGTGGCAAAATGATATGAATGTTTAGTTTAAAATCATTCAAAGATCAAGGAACTGCTATGCTTTTCTAGTGCAATATATACCACATGTATATTTTTCCCCAAAATGGTCCAAACATTGAAAGAGATTAGTGCGAAGATGCCACTATCAATGTACATGTAGTTTAAATCATATGATCCGCCTCTTCAAGGCACTGTTAAACAATGGGTACAGTTTAATATTGAAGTTTTAACCCACTGAAGACTATTCCCATTTCCCCAAGTATTTTCGGGCTGGGGTAAACGAGAAATGTGTGTTATATAGGAAAATCAGTCCATCTTCAGTGGGTTAAAAATCTAACCTGCAAGGTCCATACAAAATGTGGAATACTATGAAATGAGCTGGTATTACATGAATAGCAGACATGATTCTCAAGTTTTGCATGCATTTTACAATTTGGAGATTGGTAGTTTGTTTGTATAAAAGCTTTTATATAACGCCTGGAGAGATTCTTGTCATTTGATTGGTGGTTTGACAATGATCATTCGGCCCATTTCACTATGACATCATCATCCGTGCAATTGTGGCTCCATTTACCGTCCAATTTTGGATCCATACAATTTGGTCCATTGCACTCTCGCTGAGAGCCCGACATACACGCGTGTAAAACACTTGTGTTTGCAGTGTGTGTAGTGTGCTACATCGACAGCGCGGCTGAAGCTTGCGTTTGCAGTGTGTGTATGCGACAGCGCGCTAGCGTAAAGCGCTCAGCGAGCACTCTCGCGATCTTAGATTCTCTCTTTGTTTCTAAATTAATAAAACATCAAATGACAAGGATCTATTTTAGGCGTTATATAAAACAAATAATAAATGTTTTTCATTCGTGCGATGGACAGAATATTTCGTTCGGTGAAAGATGAAATGTTTGATCCATTCAACTCGGCTGCGCCTCGTTGAATGGATCATTTCAACTTTCATCTCATGAAATATTCTGTCCACTGCACCTCATAAACATTCATTATTTGTATACTATCACTGCTTTAACCTTTGCTGTGCTTTGTTTGCAGATTGACATGCACACTGGATTGCTTTTTTTACCAATTGGCACAGATGTCTGGAAACTAATTATCAATGAATAGAGATTACTGAATCCCCCTAATCCCTTTTGTGTCCTAATGGTCTTCCTATTGGACTGAGACACATTGCAACACATGAGTGGGCTTGCTAATCTTTACAGCTATGTTGTCTGAATGGATTACTGAGCATACTTGTCTGAATAGATTACCGAGCATACAGTAGCTGATGAACAAGCTTGACAAGCTTGACAAGCTTGACAAGCTAAGCCTGGACACATACAGTATATGGCTCATTCACACACAATGAAAAAGTATGAGTTTGATCGCAACTCAGCTTGCCCATTTTTGCACTCTGGTTCACGCATACAAGCGCAAGAAAAGAGTCTGCAGTCTGAATCGCAGTGGTTCACAAAGAAAAAATTGCAACTAAAATCGCACCAGTTTGAACAAGGCCAAACTGTGCATGGGTGAGCCTTGGAGCTTGACCTGACTTTGAACTGACTGTCCAGGGCACCTTGCATTATGGGATGTAACAAACTGGTACAATTTAGCATAACACTCTACTCATTTCACACAACAAATAATCACGACTTTTCAGGAAAAAGCATGACCATTTCACAAACATCACACTTTTATTGGTGCACAAATCACGATTTGATTCTTATTAAGTCAAGATTATCATGTGAACACACATTTAAAAAAAAAAAATGTATTTTGTGTCGCGATTGAAATCACGACCCATATAATCATGACTATTGATGGCTATGTAAAAGGGCCTATAAAGAATCAACAAAAGTGCTTTTGAGAAGTCAATCACCAGATTGAGACCTATGAGCAGTAGAACACACACGATGCATGCATACTACCTCTCAATTTCACTCTTTCGGGTTTGAATCTTAAAGGGAAAGTTTCTCCCAAACATTTATCTGGATTTGTGTCAGTGTGTTATAGGGAGAGATGTAAACTCTAGAACAATCATGATGTCACAACTGTAGAGTGATAATAGAGAAAACTGTATGACGAATTTCTCTTAGCTCCATGTTTTATGAAAGGTAAGCATTCCCTTCATCTATGACTGGGAAATGTTAAGGCAAATCTTGTCCTCCATGCTTTTGGAGAGGGTGAGGTATAAGTCCTTTTTCAGTGTTCTGGAAAAAATGACTTTTTAAATGTCCCTCTCTATCTTACTCATATTGTTCTATTACTGTGACATCATACAGTTTCAATCAAGGCAGGACAGCACATGGAATTTAATACCCTGAGTAGGTTTAAAATTCAAAAACTTTTGATATGGATTATCCAATTTTCTTCTCTTTTACCAAGCTCCTTCCTTTTGCACTGAGTGTTCACAACTGACTTTTCAACATTCCCTATCAAATTGACATGATGTTTAAAGGGAGACATTCCCTTGAAAGACAGCCAATACCTTTTGCATGCAAATTTTTGAAAAATTGGTGAGAATAACTTACTAAATAGGTATTGAAGAAAACACTACGTGGAAACCTCTTGTAAATTTTGAACTCAAGAGGGTCTTTATTTGTTCAGTTAAATTGACCATTAAGATTTGAATTATTTTTTCGTACTACGAAAAAATTACAAATCTAAACTCTAGTTGACATGAGTGTTGAAAGGGAGACATTCCCTTTAAATTTGTGAGAACAACATTCCTAAATAGTGCTCTAACCAGGATGAGGTATGGCTAAAGTTTGCGCAGCAATGGAATGGGGTTAGCCGCACTTTGTCTTGCTCTCCTAAGCTCTCTCTCTCGGAGGCTTTTGCTGCTAAACCCAACCATCCCTCACCTTCATCCTTCCCCTACCTAAATTAACAGATAATTGTTGGTGATGATTCTAATTACTCTCATCTTAAAGGGAAAAAATCATCTTACATCAGCCCTCTTTAACACCAAATTTGAAAGACTATGAGCCAATCAGAGGTATACTTAAAACAGAAAATAATAATGAAATCAAACTATAGAAAATTGTTTCTGAGTATTTTTCCAAACAGTCACATCATCTCAAGATTATCTAATATTGTATTTAATCTGCAAAGAATAATTTGATCTATTTTAAAGTGCAAGAATGGTATTTCGTGAATTTCATCAAATTAAGAATTGTTGAAGTCGTAATAGTGCTTCTATAAACTGTGAGTCAATAGGACTGATTATTTAATTTAATGGACTAATCATAAGCCAATGCCGATATCTTCATGGACTACTCAGAGCTAAAATGTTCACATTACCAACTAGAATGGCCTTTCAAGGAAAGGAAATTTCAACAGAAATTCCTCCAATTTTTACTCATCAGTCATCATTCTTGTCATCCTTTTTAGTCTTCTATTCTATCAAAGATCTTTTATTTCATAAATTCCTCAAAAGAGATTTCCTTTTTGGGAGAAGATTCCCCTTAACAATTTCACAAACACTTTTTTTTTCTATACAGGGTCTTCACTAAACTATGTGTAAAATATCAAATATTACATTTTTTTTAAAATTAGAATCATGATTATCTCGTCCCCCCCCCCCCCCCATTCTATGCTAGATGACTGGGTGGGGAATTACCAAAAGGCAAAATATTTTGTGACCATATCAATAAAAAGAAAAAAAAAACTATATCCTAATGAAGAGACTAGTCTGTAGTACTCATCATCTGAATTGTATACTAATACTGTAATGCTGCTGAGCATTCTTCAAAAATTAATGATGATAATTCATAATATTTACAAAGCGCTTATCACAACAACAACAAAATCTCTTAGCGATGATGAGAAAGAACGAGGAAAGAAGACGGTACAGCTAGTTTTGAGAATGTTTGAATAGATACAACAATTAAGATTACATGAACTATGTACTGTAAAACATGATATATTCCCGGCATGAATTTTTCGAGAATTGGAGCCGACAGCCTTTTTCGTGGCATGAAATTTTCGCAAAATGCCACTCGCGTTCAATGCGTATAGTGTAAACAAGGACTTTCGCGTGCATTTTAATTTCGCGAATCTTGGCACTCGCGAAATTCGCGAAATTAAAATGCACGCGAAAATTCCTCATTTTACAGTATGCTTTCACTTTTCTGGGAGAGAGAACAAGCTGTGTAATCTGCCAAAAATTTGAATGACAGGACAGATGCAGCTCTCCTATCTACCCTTCTGAAAGCTACGCTCTCTTTCCACATCGATGGCGTGCATCTCCCGCTGTTAGCTGTCTACCTGTGGTTATCAGTGTGTTGCCATAAGAGGAGAAACCTCACAGGATGGATGGAGGAAACACACGGAAGCACACCTGCATAATGCAATTATGCAAGTCTTTGATTTTTCCTATGCAATTGAGCAATGTGTACATGCACAATGAAAGGAGGGGAACTACTATTAACCCTTTGCATAGCAAGGTACTTCAATAGCTGAACTTGCCAGGCTCTGTCATCACTTATTTTAATGAAGCATCCAAACTTAACCTAGTTGTGGATTAGGAATCCCTTTCAAGTGTGGCTATAATATGACTCAGTCTGAGATGCAGACCATGGTGACACAATAGGGACTAATAAGAACGGATAATCCCTAGTCATTGACCATTAGTTTCTGGACATCTGTGCTAAAATTGGTCAAAAAAGTAGAGCGAGCGTTTAACTCCCCATCACCAAACTATTAGTAGCTTGATATTTACATATAATATATAAAGCAAGTCTTTCATTATTATGGGTTAGAGTAAAACGCCACTCAATGATCACACTGACTTACGGAATCAATTTAAGCAAAATCAAATACACAGAACAGTGCCTAGAATGTTTTTCTAACCATCAGACATACATTGTACCATAGCTTACAGAATTTGAAAATTTAGTATGTTCATAAAAAGTGATACTGGGCACAACCACATGCATCGTACAATATAAGTACATTAGATTATGTCCAATTTTTCATCTATTTGATTGATTTTTGTTTATACATGTATGTAAAATGTATACAATTAGTGGCAAAATAATTATGGTTTTGGCGATTCATCTGGCAAATACAATACCTTTTCCCAATTGCTTTGGCAATATTGCCAGTAATACAAATCATATGGCTGTTTTGGGGTTTGTTTTTTTTTTTTTTGGGGGGGGGGGGGGTGGGGAATTTCATCTTTCTATACTATGTATCATTTCTGACTTGATAAACAAAAAGAAAATTTAGTGAAGAAACTTACAGATTTGTGCATCAATGAAATCTTCATTGCAACTAAAAAGCACATTGTGATGGTAATCTTTAAAAATTTGATAAATTGATTTGTGATTTTTTTTTTGTGTAGTTGCTAGTAGTTGCTACTACATGTCTTGACCAAACATGTATTTTACTAGAAAACTCTATTGTGTGTTTGTTAACTCTTATAATTTGACCTGAAAGTACACTGTTCAAACAGCCAATATACTCATGTGAACAAAATAGTTGATGCTCTTTATGCACCTGCAGCACTGCACATGAAATACACTGTAATCTGCAATATAAAGTACAGTGCACTCAAAATGACAATGCACGGCACTGCTGTGTCCATCATTCTTAAAGGTAGCTCACTCACTTAAAGTTAGTCTCAGACAACAGTCTTTCACTGGCTCTCTCTCCAAATCTTCCCAAAATACAGCAGTAAAATAAAAAAGCCTTACCTTGGGCATGATGTTTTCCTGAGGCTAATGTTACATGTAGTGTTGAATAGATCAATTCACCACATGACAATAGTCACAAATAATCAATACTGGATATCTTCGATTTATGAGTTTATAGAGACATTCCAACCATCTCCCTTTGCATGGTAATGATGGTATGTAGCCCGTGAGAAATCATATAATGGATTCACAGTTCACCAATTAAAGGTCATATCTTGTTGATTGCGTCCAGATACATATCCCTCTCATAACAATATCTGTGTCCCACACAATGCAGATGAGCTACGGGTATTACTGGATGCTTCGTCTTGCTCTAGGAAGCCACACAGTCGGGGCTCCCAAACCTTCGAGGAGGATGCCGGCGCTCACTCCGGTGACTAATGCCCTCCTCTTTCCTTCAGCCGCTAATCATCATCTCTCGCCCGTCTTCCCGCAAACGAGGCGATGGATGTCACATGGCGGCGAGAGAAACTTGGAGGGAGACGTCATCCTTCCGTCCCTCTTCTCCGCCTGATTGAATTGGCCAATCATAGACGGGTAATACAAGAATACACACAAACTGCAAGAGTTGGCAACATGCGCGATGCACTGAAGTTGACATCTCCTGAGTAAAGTGAGTGTCCTCTGTGATAAGATGTACTCTATTTGATGATGTGAGTGCCTGGCATCGCGGATGATGATACACTGCAACCAACACGCTACTGACAGTGAAACCAACAATAGTTAGATCGAGAGAGCTCTGCTCACTACAGAAACCCTTGCACTTCAAAGCAACTAACACTACGATCACTTCTCCAACTCCGACTACAAATTGTACGTAAACTGAGACTATGTGAACATACAAGTGTACTTCCTCAAGTTACATGAATTCCAAAAGAAAACCGTGAGTATGACTTCAAAAATATTGTTATGCTGGAAGTGAAAAGCACACACACAGACACACACGCACTCACACACACACAGCGTTTGTAGCCTGCATGCATCTCATTCATTTTTTAAGCTACATCAATATTTCCACAATGCTATGATACAGAAAATATCATATTTCTTTTCTTCTCTTTCAAAAACAAGTTTCTACGATACTTCCACCATCTCATGAAATAGAAACTAGAAATAGAAACCAATTCTTTTTTAAGGATACATTAAATTTGCCTATCACCTTATACTGTAATAGCTCCTCATTGAGATCAATATCATTATCATATCTTCCGATCACTGTGTGACTTGTTTCGATAAACAAGTGGTCAAGTTAATCTGGGTAAAATTGCAACAATTTGTAATTTCATGATGGTGAAAGTAAATTGATTCCTGTGCTGTGGTGTACAAATGTATATGATTTCAAAATATTTTTTCTTTTGCTGATCCTCCAGGAGTTTGCATGTGTGTTTTTATACAATTATATGTGCATGTATGTGCTGGTGAGGACATGCGCGCATGTGTTAGGTATTGTATTCACATGTTTGGAAGATGAAGAATAGGTAATCCATGAGCTCCCACGTGGAAACTATTTCACATGATCAATTTGTTCTGTTATATGACCTCCCATGTTTTCACATATGCTTACACAAGTGGGATTAAAGGAATTTAGTAATCTCGATTCAATGACAATTACTTTCCAGACTTTGGGCCAATCTGTAAAAAAAAAAAGTACTCCAGCTGGCGTTACAATCAGAAACGAAGCAAGGTAAGGGTAAAAAAAAAAATTATTTGAAACATAGGCAAAAATTACAGTTGTACACCCACATGGTTCTGATCTGCACTTTTCATCAATGTACAGAACAGCAGTATGAAATTTTATAGCATCTACAGGGTAGTCCACAACTTGAAATTTTAGCATGTTGCAAGCTCAGAATCTGAGAAAATTGCAGAAATTGAATATGCGCGGAGCGCACACAATGAGTACATAGTACGCAATATTTTGCTGCTTATCTCTCTTTGTGCAGCTTACATTCAATATTCTCTCTCATGTTTTGCACACAAATATCTAAAGTACCTGGTAGTTTGATGTTTCTTATGTTATGCACATGTTTTGCACATTTTTGAATACTTTTACTTTGAGCTTGTTGCAAATTCTTGAGGATGTTGCATAGCATGTTGCTGGCTTTTTAGGATGTTGCACAAGAATTTTAGCATGTTGCAGCGACATGCTAAAACCCCTCGTGGACCACCCTGATCTATATATAGGCCATTTTTACAATCAGTGGTGTAAAACACAGTTTTGGCACTAATTGGTGTATAACTTTCTTATACACCGACAGATTAAATGCATTATTTTTTCTCATAAACTTACCACCCACAGTGTCTACCTTGGGTACCTTAATGAACTTTCCTCTCTTTTTCTTTCAGATGTGGCATGCACTTACATGCTTGAAATCCAACACTTTTGGTGTATGCACTCTGACATGGTTTTTTTGTCAGACCTAGCATATTAAATTGTTTATTCCTTTTCATTATTTTTGTTGTTGTGGTGATAGACAGGTATCCAACATTAAGAACTATTATGTTTACCAGGTTCTGCTTTGTCTTCTTTAAAGACTGAAATTGTCCAAACTTTATGTTTCGGAGGTGACATTTTCCGTTAACAATTAACCCCTCTTTTGAGTTAGCTCTTGCTCACAATTATGAAATTCAACTTTGCTAATTTCCATCAAAATAGAATAGTAATCAATATGACTTAACTTCAATC
The DNA here is from genome assembly GCF_040938485.1 of Diadema antillarum. Lineage (NCBI taxonomy): Eukaryota > Metazoa > Echinodermata > Echinoidea > Diadematoida > Diadematidae > Diadema > Diadema antillarum. The sequence goes on along the minus strand of NW_027271583.1, from coordinate 751,588 downwards.
CAAAGATTATTTGATTCAAATGGCTTATTATTTTTTTGGTGAGTGTTTATAAATTTATGCAACTTTTCCGTTAACTTTTCTGTCACCTCCGAGACAACAAATTTATGTATTTGATTTTTTTATTCTTGACATCAGTTATACATTACATTTACAAAAATGTAACATATCCCCTCACATTATCTCTGAAGGAAGGTAGTAGAAATATAGCCTGTTGTTTTCATTTCGGAGCAATTTACAATTTTTCGTTAACACTTGTCACCTCCGAAACAATCGTCACCTCCGAAACAACAAGCGTATTATATTTGATAATTTCTCGAAGACAAAGCAATTTTGTTTGATTCTGTCCAATTGACAGGAATCTCTTTTGGATGAAAATAGTAATATGGCAACAGGAAGTGAGAATTTTCTAGAGATTAATAAAAGATCTAATAAAAACTAAGAATTACTGTTTCGGAGGTGACAAAACACTGTTAACAAGAGTTTTTGCTCATTTCTATTGAAGAGAAACCATATCATGTACACCAATGGTTTCATTTATTTTAGAAACATAAGTCTCAAAGTGGAGAAATCAACTAACACACTCTCACACTTATTTTCATTACTATACTGTACATTTTAGGGCAAATTTACATTTTCTCACTTTTTTAACAAAGAGAATGCACAAAATACACCCATCTGTTGTATATATAATATTGTAATCAAGATCAATTCTCCTACTTTAGTTAAGTAAACATATAGATGCTTTCATCTTAGCAGCTTGATTTCCAATTTAAGCAATTCAGTTGTGAAGATTTACCAATCACAGCTTTCCATGTAGGTTGCTTTTTCTTGTGTTTCGGAGGTGACATTGTTTGTTAACACCATATTGTTATGAGATAGTGAAAGGCAAGACTTCAGTTCCTTTTCACTATCTATTAACATTTTCAAATACATTTAATATCTAAAAAAATCGTCACAATAGAAGCGACTTTTGTATACCTAGCTCACCAGAATTCCCTTGATACCAAAGTGATACATGTGGCAGTTCATGCATGCCCTAGTCCACAATCTTAAAAAAAAAATCATAAAATAATCAAACTCCACAAAAAGGCCACATGCCTATAGCTGGTGCACAACTTGTTCTTGAATTCTTAGTTGTTGTTTTTCCATGTACAACGTGGTAATCATAAACAAAATTATGTGATTTTTTTTTTTAAATATAACAATAATTATTACATTTTCCAAGTTGAACCAACTGTTTATGACATTGTATTTTTTAAGATTATTGAAGTTATGTGACAACTAAAGTGAACAGAGGAACAAGTCCCCAGGACTGAAAAGGGAAAGATCCAAAAACAAGATTTGTAGTTCTATCTCAATATAATTTTGATGACGTGTTTACCTTGTTTTGTTATTATGTTTTATCTTAGAATTTGGCTTTAAGTACTGGAATTTCAAGGAAAAGAAAATGGTTTCTTAAAGGACAAACTGTCCACCTTCATATACATGTGGATTGAGTGAATGCAACAACATTAGTAGAACACATCATTGAGAGTTTGGGAAATTGGACAATCCATTCAAAAGTTATGGGTTTTTTAAAGTATCTATGCAATCACTGCTGGATGAGACGACTACGACAGTGTATGATGTCACATGCATACAACGATATAAAGAAAATATAAGTGAATTTCACAAAACTTTACTTTTAGAAAAAAGTGCACATTTCTTCAACTTGCTACTGATGTATGTTAGGGCAATATTATTCACCCTGCCTTCCAAAAGAGAGAAGTCAAGTGTTCTTTTGTTATGCAAGAAAAGTGAAAATATGTTGAATTTTCTTGATACTTTCTCTATACCCTTGTACACGTGTGACATCACAAGCTATAGGAGTCTTCTCATTCAGCTTTGACTGAGCAGAAACTTCAAAAATTCATAACTCTGGAACGGATTGCCTTATTTTCCTCAAACTCTCACTGATGTGTTTTACTATATATGCTGTATTTACTCAACCCTCGTGTCTATTGAGGTGAACTTGTCCTTTTTCGGTCCCTTATAGGGTTATTTGAGACCAGTTTGTGTCCGGGACCTTCTGTGAAGTTGATGGGTAAAATTACTGAACAAAAAAAAAAAATTCCCCATAAGTTCACACAAAAGCATTATGCTGCTCTCTTCAGCTGGGAAACACAAACTGTTGTCTTAACCAAACTGTAAAAACTTGCTAAAGATTAGTATGAATTACAATCTAAAACAAAATATGAGCTGGTATCCATTATCATGAAAGAGAATAACTAAACAAAATAACAAGTAAGAACTGAAAGAAAGAGCTTATATTTGAAAATTAAAGCCATGAGGAAAGACATGAATGTTCACAATATATTAGTTAACACCTGAGAAGTTGGGTTGTCTCTGTGTTGTGTCACCTCCAAAACAATAAAATGATTTTTTCTTATCTTATACTTTTTACTCTCAAAAGTGACTAATATATATGATTTGCTGGTAATTTTCAAGTAATTCAGAAAGATACTTAAAATATATTTTAGTAATGTCAACAGTTTAAATGAATCTGGTATATAGAAAATTTATCCGAGATGAACCAAACACCTTTCACCAGTATTATAACATTTGTATGGTGGCTATCAAGAATGATGAAAAATTCATGAACATCCTTGAATTAATCTATTTATAATACTATGTGCAAACAAAAACATAATACAAGTCAAATAAGAATTTTTGCTGTTGGCATTCATAACCTATGTCCCCACCAAAAAATTACAATGGTACCCTCCGCAACGATAACTTTAAAGATAGTGAATCAATCTAAAATACAATTTGAGGGATTGAAACTATAACTCATTGCCCACATCTTACAGAAAACCCCATTCAATTTGCTTCAGAGGTCAAAGAGAAATGAGGATTTTTGTAGAGCATGTCAGGAATCCCTTCCCTCCAAGTTCTGTTGTGCTTACACATTAATATGCAGTTCCAAGAGCATCCAAGTGCTAAACTTGGAAGAATCAGATTCCTGACATCCTTTCATATTCTTACTGTAAATATATTTCAACACAATGTTAACATTGAATGTCACCTCCGAAACGAAGTGATTCTTCCCTGGTGTTGTGGAATAAAATGTTCTGAGAGCAAAGAAACATTAATACTAAAATGATCTCACACCCTCATCTCAATTTAAGGTAGAAAATGGAATGCCATGTTTCTTCAGATTACAATATTTAGCTTACAACCTTCGTCCAAATGGAAGGCAAACTACCGGTACCCATGCTAATTAATGAAGTGTAAAAAAAAACAAACACTTGTTTTGTGTGGTTTATCTGCTTGAAACAGGAGTTAATTTCTTGTTCTCGAGTTATAATTATTAAAAACATTGATAAAAAGCAGAAGTTTTGTGTTATTGTCACTTATTCTCAAAAAAACTGAGTGTTAATATTAATGTCACCTCCGAAACATTCTATTATGTTAACTGTCACCTCCGAAACATCCATGTGTGAAAAATCTAAGATTTAAAGAAATGATTGGAATTTCATTTAACCTACATAGGAAGGTAGCCCTTCTTAAAGACTTGTTATAGTATAGAGTTTGACCTGGCTTGCCCTCCAATAAATAGTTAAAATCTTAAAAATTGCATGTCAATTGGTATTTTTACCAAAAATTTATAAATCTCATGTATTTTTTTTTTATTCACTTTATATTCAACCCCAAATAGTTTTGATTCACAAACTATATATTGTTGTTAACCATATAAACTTTGCATGGTGAAATATGACTACAGAGTTTTGTCATTATGGTGCAATTTATGAAAACAAAATTTTGCTTAAATTTACTTCAGGTGCCAGGGTTTTCCTTAAATTACACCAATAACTCTTCAGCTTTAAGGTCTGAAATGTTATTTTTTCAAAAATTTGAATACTTTCCAACAGGAATCAAACAGAATAACGAAAAAATATTTTGTTTGAAATTTTGACCCTCTGAGTACAAAAGTTACACCACTGATCGTAAAAAAGGCCTATAGCAAAAGTACAGTGCTGCTGCTACAAAGGCAAGAATATCATACTTTAAGTTGTATACCTACCTCTGATTCAAACAGCTCAACACTATCACATTTCATCAATGTACTGGTATCTGCATTTAGTATGTGTGTGCTACACTTCAGTAAAAAAAAAACAAACATGATACTTGTATAGCAATGCGGAAATGATTGAACAAATACTGTACTGATGTACATCAAGATGTTGACATGTGTTGTAAAGTGCAAAGAAAAAAAATGAATAAATAACACAATTTAAAGTTAACAGACCAAATATCAGCCTATACAGTAATTCTCCTAATCCCATTATAAAAAAGTATCATTTAAATCATGCACAACTGTCACAACTTTGACCCATCAAAGTTCAAGAAGCATACATTTCTGTGATTTTTTGCTGCATCTTTTCATCAAAATCTTTATCATTAACATTTCCTAGCAAGTCACAAGGTAGTATTAAAACTTCTCTTTTAGTGATTAGTCATATTATGTTTTTCATTTTTGGCATTGAAATCATACAATTTTCATTACTTCAATTAAATCACATAATCTGTATCACTGATTCTCAAATTGGCAAGACACATTTTGAAGATTCACTCCACTTTTTTCAAGAGTTGTCAAATTTGATGTATTCCCTATAATTTTGGAACGACTAACACAAAATCGTTCAGAAAGTTTTATTTCATCTGTCTCTTAAATTTTGGATACACAGTTAAAATGCAGTGTTGCCAATTTGATGAACACATGATCACATTTTCTGCAGCATACTTACCCTCGGAATTTATGGGATAGCCTGGGTCATTGAAATAAAGTTGCAAGTTACAGCTACAAAAGTATATGGGCAAATACAGGGTTAAATACCAATTCATTTTTTGATGCACTCTCATGAATAGATATGAGGTATATTACATGTACTAGAGGTCTAACATTTGATTTCTTTTTTTAAACCAATGTTAGTAGTGCATTGTTCTGACACCAACAATGCTCGCAGTTGATCAGTTTTTACCTACAGTTTGTATCCCCTACTGCGGTAACTGCTGGTATTGAGTTTCAGTTTGTGTATAAGTTGCATGCACACTTCATGAAACTGGTAACTGCTGCATCAAGTACTTCAAACACAATTCAAAAACAGAAACTAAAACAAAACTCTTGCTTGTAAACAAAAGATCTTTTGTTACTGGACTACCTAGCATGGCAACGTGGTGAGGTTACCATCGCAATTATGATGCTGAGCACCAAATCGCAGTGCTACAAGAGTTTGAGAACAAGAACAGAAATAAACCGGGGTGAAGGAAGCCAACAAAAATAGGTTGCACTGGATCCAATCTGAGGCAAAATGGTGATGAACATATATTCAATTCCACAACATGATTGCGACAACGTGAAGCCGAATTTTGTTTATAAAACTGCTCAGGTGTGCAGTCATGAATATTCACAAAGCCTCAATAGTCCAGGGTTCACAACAAGAGGAGGTCCAAGTTTTCTTAGCCCTCGTTGTTGCATTTAAACGTGTACCATTAGGCAGCGTTCACATAGAAGTATTCGGTATTCTGTATTCGGTATCCGCCATGCGCTATTCGCTATTCGGGCACTGAGTACACCATCACCCGCACCGTCAACTCACCATCCCATGCAGTGAGGATTTCTTCCTCCTACATCCCAGCAAATCTAATTAACAATTTCTAAACTGCATCAGAATGTCAGTCTACATGCTTATTTTTGCTAAAGGGCAAATCCAGACCAAAATTGTCATTATTTCATAAACGAGAGACGGTATACGCTGCAAGAAAATCGAACAAGCTCGATTCCCACTTTGCTATACTATTCGCAGCTATTCGGTACTTTCGAATAGTGCCCTCTTATGTGAACCGGTGTGAGGAAATCCTATCGTTCGGTTCAAGCTATTCGCGCGCCCTCAAAAAACGAGCCCCGAATACCCGAATAGTATACTTCTATGTGAACGCAGCCTTAGAGGAGGGGATAGGGATTCAGGATGGCACAGAGCTTAGAGAATAGATTGAGAAAAGGGCTTTAAATGAGTGCTCAGTATGATATCAAATAAAAGCACATTGACTATAAGGTTGAATGGAGTCTGTTGAGGACTAATTCTCCAATAAAACATACCTGATGCCACTATGCTATAGATTATCTGCTTTCAATCACACTAGCAAATTAAATTTATCAGGTTTTTTTTTTCTCTTTTGTCATTTCAGAATTTAACCAATATCTATTGCGATATTTGGCAATGGCATGTGAAAATCTTCCACTGTACCGGTGATACAAACTGAACTCAGTAACCACTACAACCACAAGAGGGAGCTGTTCATTTTTCAACTTGTCAGCATGTTGCTCCACCAGGAAAAACTGTCGTGTGAATTCCTGTACGTACAACAGCAAGCACCATTATACCAGGGACTTGGATGAATGGAAATTCTAACAGGGCAAGAATAACAGCACTGTTTCCAAGGCACATTCATGTTAGCCCTCTTGTAATTGGAGAAAGTCACGTTGAATAGCAAACTCAGGGCAAAGACAATACTTCCAAAGTTGTCCTATAAAGTAGTGATGACTGTTTAGATACAGCATTGTAATTAAAAAGTAAGCCAGTGATTTGTAACAATAACGTATCTCAAACGAGTGAGTTTTAAATTTACCAGTACCATTATTATTTCTACTATCATTCTTATAATTACTTACTATTCATCTATTTGTCTAAATAAAAAAAGACAAACAAATTGCAATATAAGTATATAATACAAGGATAGAAAATTATAACAATGTAATGAAAGAGGAATGGTGGAACATGTGAGTCAGAGCTCTCAGAAATCAAGCATTATACTGTTGCCCTTAGCCACTTACGCCTTGTAGTTGAAGTAACGACATCCCCTTGTATTGTTATGTACAACACTGTAATTACCCACTTATTTACTTTCAGGGGAAACTTCATCGTATCGAAGCAAAATAATATGTGGTGCATAATCAAATAACCATGCCATAAACTCACAAAAATAATTTACATCAAATCAATGGTTTGAAGTCAGTGATAGGAAATGATGAGAAATTACCTATCACTTCTTGCACAGATTAAATGAGCCAACCTGAATACTTTTTCCATATTATTCTCTGAATAATTATGGGAAAAGGGATTATTATTATCATACTGATACTATAGCAAACACATCATGAAAGTGGTGAAATGGCACTGGGATGTTATTGCCGATTGCTGAAATTTGGCTGCCATACTAGCCATGTGAAACTGCCATCTTCCGAAAATGAGATGGCGCTTCACAATGCCGTAACAAGGGCTATGACAGTTCCACAGGGTACGGCGTGCTGCAACATAATATTCCTGCAGGTCTAATTGACACTATTTTTCAATCACATTTCAACACTTATTTCAAATTATCATCTAATACTGAATACTTGAATAGCGAGTATAAATTTTCGCGAATCGGGACTTCCCGACGATTTCGCAAGTGGTTAAATTCGCGATCATAGAGTACTGTACTGAACAGAGAAATGTATACGTGTGCGTCACATTCATATCAGGATCAGAGTCATCATTTTCATGTGTCTTTAATTTTGCGAATAGCACCTGACTCGCGAAATTCGCAAAAATAAAAACCTTGCAAAATATTTGGCGTACACAGTAGCATAATATGTACTTGTCCTCGTGTAGCTGGAATGTAAGTATTTTCCATGCCTAAAAACTTTGCCATATTGTATGTCACTGTACGATATTCATTAAAGAAAAATAGCTTGCATTATCTGTATCTGATGGCTTCATTCTCACATAGACTTTTGCCTTTTCCCTATGCACAATGTTCTTGATAAAATATACTTCCAACATTATTTAATCTAGATAATCTCATATTTGATGTGGATCAGTCACAAAAGAGCAGTACAATTGTAGTTTTGTGCATGGTGAAATAGGAGGTTCAATTTTATTTGCTGAGAGTCAGAGTTTCCTGGTTGGTAATGACAAGAGGATTAATTTCTGCAGCAAAATGCCCCCAAGACTTTCAGGTTGATATTGACTTCATCCATTGCCTGTTGACCGTGTAGATAAGCACGTAGGCCTACACTACATGTTTGCAAACCATGCACGGAAAAGTAATCGAATGCTTTCAAGGACCAATATGGTAGATTCTACTCATCTATCAATGCCTATGGTTACATATGTTGTCCTATCAAATTACATGAATGTCTGAGCCACACATTTGTCACTTGTAAGCAACTTTATAATAGTTACGTTCAGACGGCAGGCCCTAACCTCGAGGTTAGGAAACCTCGACGTTTAGCTCTTGCCCCCTAGACGTGTGTCCACACGACAAATCTTAACCTTGAGGTTACGAAACCTCGAGGTTAAGCTTCTGCCCCCCCCCCCACCCCCCCCCCCCCCCCCCCCCCAACCCTGTCGGACTCGCTTACACTGCAGAGATAGCACTGCACTGATGACTTTATGCCTTTATGAAGATATTCGTCGAAAACATTTTTTTTTTTTAGCGTCGGAGAAGAATATAGAATACAGTAGCGAGTTCGACGTTTTCAGTTTCAGAGATCAAGCGCATGGAGGGAAAAGATGATGTTGTTGTGTCGTGCGTCATAGGTTCTTCACGTGTAGTGTATTTGTGGTGTACGTTTGGGAGGTTGACCCGGAAGCAAAGGGAAATTGTGGGGGCTGGAGTTTACGGCGAGGTCACTCTTAACTTCGAGTTCGTTGTTTTTTGTGTCCACACGGTGCTTAACTACGAGTGGGGACCCCCCGCGGCTCGTGGTTAGAGCGCTAACCATAAGACTTCTCGTGGCTCGAAACATCGAGCAAACCTCGAGGTTTGCTAACTACGAGTGCATCTTCACGGTCCCTAACTACAAGCTCTAACCTCGAAGTTTCCTAACTTCGAGGTTAAGGGCTTCCGTCTGAACGTAACTATTGTCTCTGTATACTTCCCTCAATTTGCATATAAGATATTGTTTTGAACTTCAATCTACACAACAAACAATCAATGGCATGACAGATGATTAGTAATCCATAAGGAAATATTGAAGCAGCATATGTGACCCGCTGCAACAAAAGGATCTGAAAGTCAGGGAGGACAATTTTCTGAAAATGGCATGATATTATTCCCTTACTCTTCTACCTTAATTCCATATACAGCACAACTCATAAAAGTACTCGGCTGCGGAGATATCGATGATTTATCAGCACATGTCAAGTGGTTGAGGAAATCAGACTTTCAAGAAAAGCGCCTTTAAAGTTGTCCTTCCGACGCTATCATGGTCAAGGGGAGGCGAGACAGTTTTCACCGCTTGACAATAGAAGGCACGCTCCTAGTGACCTCTGCCATATTCAGTCAAGCTTAGCACCAGCGGTCTATGCATGACCAATCGGTAATCGGGATGCCACGCACTGACCAATAAGATCACTCCCTCGTTGCTAGGGGCGGAGTCTAGCTGCGGCGCTTAATCCAAATCTTTCGGACACGTTTCTCTTACATTGAAAGTCTGAAAATCATGACCCAGAAAAATGCTGATTTCTTGCCTTTCCTTTGATCATTTAGCTTCGAAATTTCGGCAGATGATGGACAACACATTAGACTACAAAATTATGCAAAAAGCAGAAATCTGATTATTTTGACCAATTTTGATAAAGTGACTTCAAACTCGATTTTCTCGGCTCGGCTGTCAGCGACTTTAGGATCCTTTTGTTGTAGCAGGTCACATATATTTCTCTCTTTAGATGGAAATAATAAACTACAACTTAAAGGAAACCCAGTCGAAGTTAAATCAATCTATGAGAGTATTTTAAGTCAAAGTAAAGCTTGAGTACAAGAATGTTCATGTATTCAAAGATATCTTTCACATTTGAAGTTTGCTTTAAAGACTGATTGTGCTGGATAGCTACAGTAAATCAAACATATTGCAGAATTTCCTGGACCCATCATTCGGTGTTAGTGACATTTGAAATCCCACTTCTGTAAACCTCTTTTTGTCCCTCATGGTTTCTAGAGACTGGCACACTATATATAATCCCCAAATACCAGTAACACTAACAAATTCACCCATCAATTAGTCAGTGATCCTCAAAGGTAACTGACCGACTTCTTGCTGTTGTCTGCAAATGTGTACAATTGGTCAATGTAATTTTTCAAAACATTACATAAAGTACTGAGCACAAACTTTCCTTCCTGAATCAAGTCATGGATGGATGGGTTATGAAGATAAAGGGCTTTTAAATAACATTATGCCAGATTGAGACAAAGTGACATTGTGTGGAACAAGGATGGATGTTCATAATGCTCAGTGAAGCATCTCAATGTTTACAAACTGTGGGGGTAGTATATCCAGACATATTGTCACTCGCATAATTAAAACACTAGCTGTCTGATTACAAGCCAAACTTGGGCGCGAGACTTTGGGCGATGACATGTAGGCTGTGATGACATAATATAGGATGTGATAATGATTGACTGATAACTTATCAGCACTTAATAAACAATGATGGCTTCATGATAAACATGTAAACATGAGCCATCAAAAACTGAGCTATGAGCATGAGCTATCAAAAACTCATGAGCTATCAAAAAATGTCTGAGTAGATATCTCCTGACCCACCTTTAATTCATCTTGACAGCATTTGTAATGCCTTTCATTTCTCCAGAGCTTTTCCATCATCAGTCTTGTATTTTGCTTATCCCATTTCATGCATGTTTCATTTTCACAAGCCTGTTTATCCCAATTAGATTTTCCCTGTGTGCCAGTGGAGTGGCTTTAACTTTATGTAAATTTTTATCTCAGAGCTTGGAATAGCGAGCCTGAAACCAAATGACTGGTAATATGTCTGTCACTGTTTATCCGTTTCACCTACAAAACTGTACACTGTTAAACTTACTGATTTAAATCAATATGACATCCTTCATATCAATATTGTAGGAAATTCATTGTGATATGAAATTCAGTTTCAACCTTCACAGCTTGGTCTAGTCTCATTTCAAATCGTTGGGATGTCATTCATGTACCACATCATTTTTTATGGATTTTGTTGGTTCAGTGTTGTACTTGAACTGTAATTCATGAATTATCCTATGACCTTGTACCCCATATGCTCATTTGGTCCTATAGCATGTTTTACTGCAAAATTCCAAAATAGTTCCTGAGCTGATTTGATCATACACTTTATACATGTGCCACATCTATTCTAAGTGTTACTATTAAAGATCTATATTTAGTATCACAGATATGAAAGATCTTAAAAACAGAAACACTGCTATGCCATCAGTACCAGTAAAAAGAGGAAAGAATGAAATACTATAGACAGCAGTCTCCTATTAATTGATTGGCTGTCATATCTTGACACCCAGCACTGAACATCACATCATACACTCATCTGTGAAGCTGGTGTACATGTGTACTGCAATCGATACGTGAAAATTTCACACGTGTGGATGAAATACAATCATTAATTGCAAGGCCATTGATTGCTCAACACACATGAACACATCACGACTGCCAGTTCTCACGTTGTCATGCGGCTCGATCGCCTGTCCAATATCAACTCGTCCTTTAACAACAAATCAATACACTAAACCTGGTCATACTCATCACACGTAATGAAGACTGTAGGCCCAACAATACATGGGAATGGTATTTGATCAGTATGTGTCTAGAAGGGAGTATCTGTGGACATTGCAGTCTAAAAAATATCTCCTTTTTTTTTCAGTTCAATTCATTTCATCTACATGTATTTTGAGATTGGTTTGACATCACTGACCTGAAATAGGAAATAATTTAACAGAAAAAAAGGTGTTTTTCTCCAATAATTTCTATTCATTTCAAACTGAATGTAAATCTTATGGCAATTCAAATTTGAAAAACCTCATCATACATTATTTGATTTATACAGTAGAGATTCAATATATCTAAAACAATTTCTTTGAGTTGGTTGCATGATCACTGTGCAGACTTTATGTGCGGATGACTGTTCTGTGCATTGTAAAGTTGCAATGTTCCAGAGTTTTAATAATTTACAACACATGTTCTTTCTTTCTTTCTTTCTTTCTTTTTTTCTTTGGGGGGGGGGGGGAGTGTAATACTGGATTTTCTGGAAAAAAACTTTGTACTTCCACATATGCATAATGGTAGTCTCTATTGTTCTTTCTCAGAAAGAAAACATGTACTCCCATTATGTGCTTGTACATACGTATGTCTGGTTCTGTGTTTTGTGTTCAAGAAATGAATCTGAATGATTTTGTTGTTGGAAGGCCAATGCTCTTTCAGCCATTTTTCATTTGAAGTTCTCATCACTGAATTTGTAGAAAACAATTGGTGATTACTATCATGAATGCTGATCACTCTAATTGTCACAACTTGTTCTTAATTAAAATTAATCATGTGAGTTTCTACACAAAAGAGCAAAATTCTCAAACTTGAAACTCTGGGAACATGATATCAATCAATGTTTCAATTATTAAAATTGTTGTACGTCAGCCAAGCAGCCCAACCTGTTAAATACCATTCAAATGACAGATAGTCGCCATACAGTATTAACTTTGTTTCAATGTACAGTACAATGTACACAGCTTAGGAACATCTTCTTCAACATACAGTTGTAGTAATAGACACATGAATGCGGACTTCTAAAGGCAACTCATCAGAACTGTGGCTGGAGTGTTAAACCTTACATTTTATAACTACAGTTGTACATGTAGAGTACTCTAAAATTACTCAAATGGTTTTCTAAAAAAAAAAAACAAGGAAAAGTAGAAATTACGCGGTGCGTAATATATGTCCCCGCCGGAAGTAGCATTTTGTAGCAAAATGTACAATACAGGTCAAAAATCAAGGTCAAAGGTCAAAGAAGTCAAAGGTCAAAATTCTGTGCAGAAAGTTTTGAAGCCCTCACCTGCTGCCATCACATAAAGCAAACGGAATCGAAATCGGGTTAGAAATGGCGGAGTAGCATTTTGTAGCCATTGTACAATATAGGTCAAAAATCAAGGTCAAAGGTCAAAGAAGTCAAAGGTCAAAATTCTGTGTAAAAGTTTTGAAGCCCTCACCTAGTGCCATCACATAAATCAAACGGAATCGAAATCGGGTTAGAAATGGCGAAGGAGTAGCATTTTGTAGCAAAATGTACAATACAGGTCAAAAATCAAGGTCAAAGGTCAAAGATGTCAAAGGTCAAAATTCTGTGTAGAACTTTTGAAGCCCTTACCTAGTGCCATCACATAAAGCAAACAGAATCGAAATCGGGTTAGAAATGGCGAAGGAGTAGCATTTTGTAGCAAAATGTACAATACAGGTCAAAAATCAAGGTCAAAGGTCAAAGAAGTCAAAGGTCAAAATTCTGTGTAGAACTTTTGAAGCCCTTACCTAGTGCCATCACATAAAGCAAACAGAATCGAAATCGGGTTAGAAATGGTGAAGGAGTAGCATTTTGTAGCCAATGTACAATATAGGTCAAAAATCAAGGTCAAAGGTCAAAGAAGTCAAGGGTCAAAATTCTGTGTAGAAGTTTTGAAGCCCTCACCTAGTGCCATCACATAAAGCAAACAGAATCGAAATCGGGTTAGAAATGGCGAAGGAGTAGCATTTTGTAGCAAAATATACAATATAGGTCAAAGGTCAAGGTCAAAGGTCACAACTGAAATTCTGTGTAGGAGTTTCAAAGCTCCCACATAGTGCTATCATATAAAGCAAACAGAATCAAAATCGGCTCATAAATGACAGAGAAGTAGCAAATTGAACATTTTGATCACACACGGACGCACGGACGCACGGACACACGGACGGACACACGGACGGACACACGGACGGACACACACACGGACACACACACGTACGGAGCCCGTTTCATAGTCCCCTGCTCGAACTCGTTCGGCGGGGACAAAAATACAGAACTATATACACTGTGTATACACAAATAAATAAAAGAACTGAATGAATTGTAACAGCACTTGCTGCAGGTTTTAGCTTGGGCCAAAAAAAAAATAAATAAATATGGAAATGGCATAATCATGTCGGCAAATTTGTGAAATATGATGATGATGATGATGACAGTGGTTAACAATTGATGAGAATGTGTTTAAAAACTACAAACTCATTTGGTACGTTTACCTTTTCAATCATAGCATCTCAACCCCCCTCCCCCATCCTTCACGTTATCTTGTGCAGAGATTTGTAAAAATTACATCTGTAGGCCTACATACTTCTTGGGAAGGCTTTGTAGATTTTGCCGTTTTTTAATTTCACAACGAGGACAGGAGGGCTTCTTTGTACTGTAAGTCCCTATCAATCACTCTCAAGCGGTATGGAGTGCCGTATTTTTGCCGCTGTGGTTGAAGGGTCATAATAAGCTACATTGTACACCCCCAAAAAACACAATTTGGAGGTCTATCTGTACACATGACTGTTTCATTCCATCAGTTTTGCAGATCAGAAATGTCACTACAAAACACCTCCAGACGGTCATATGAATCACGATATCAGTCGTGATTCAAACACCCTCCGCCATCCAATTTGCATGATACACACATCTTAAGTGTGTCAATTGACTTTATGATTCTAGTGATGCATCACTAGAATCATGATCTGCATTATGCATTCTCAATGCATTTGAAAACAACCTATGACCTTTGCTGACTCTAGCAGTTGAAGACAGACAGTTGTTTGTTTGTTTGTTTTGTTTTTTGTTGTTTTTGGGTGTTTTGCTTTGGTTTTTTGTTTTTTGTTTTTGTTTGTTTTTTTTTTGGGGGGGGGGTTACGATACATGTACATATATCTCTTGGGATTTGTATGTCTTCCTGGTACTACATGTTTGCTTCACTGCTGTATTGCACTACTCAGCATTTTCACTGCCTAATTTCAGCTGTTAGCAGACGCCATTAGTGTACCTTGTTTGATCTGTGATTTCCCCTTCCTCTTGTGTTTGTCTGTTCGGTCTTTGATTTCCGCTACCTCTTTTGTTTCTCTAGCCCCAATTTCAAGTTGTCATTCACAAAGATCAGACACCATGCAAGAACATCACTCTTCATGATCTTTGTCAGCAATAACATTGCACCACACACAAGACTTTTGTGTATAAACGTACAACAGAAAAGTATACTGCCAGGACTTGGAGCGTGACGATTAGTGGGGCAGAGATCCCAGACAAAGCTTACATCTAGGTTGTTCCAGAGCCAAAGAAACACGTTTACAAGTTGTGAATTACAAAGAGCAGTGATCAGTTACCTTCAGACTGAGGCTTAGTACAAGACGTTCATCTATGATTAAAACAAAGACAATTCAATTTGTAGTGAAGAATTTTCTTGAACTCTCTAATAACAGGACTGAAGGGTCACATCATAGCCCAAAACAGAACATAAACATTGCCCCAGAGGTACAATAAGGTCAAAGTTTAGTTGACTCACTAGCAGGACATAACCTACAACACTACAAGAACATCTTCGAAATTAAAATGGAGAAAGAAAGTGGATGAGAAGAACCATACTTGGATAAAGGTGATGCCTTCAAATTCCAAAGCTTCTCAACTGAGAAATTCTCAAAATTATCATTTTAATACTGTATACGCCGTTATTTTCGCGAGGGTTTTATTTTCGCGAATTTTGCAATCTTAGGGCTGATCGCGAAATTAAAGACACGCGAAAATATTACCGCGTCATACCTTATGTGCAAATTGATGACAAAATGCATCCAACGTTGGCCGGACCAGAACGCGGCTGTTACATCGGCCAGTACGTACTTGTGTACATATACTATATTACTAGTACGTACGCTACGGTGCAACCGATTGTGGAAGTGCAGTACGATGCTAAACGTGCATTAAAATGTGCAATCTCCGTGCTACGTTACCCTACGCAAACAAACACCGGCTCGACGTGGTTGGGTACACGGGTGAGGCCTAGGGATGCATGTACTGTAGCCCGACCAGACGCTGTGTGCGCAGGGCCGTGCAGACGCCATGTGCAGCTAGGTGTAGCTAGCGCGACACTTGTGTACAGCGACAGGTCCGTGTATATAGGATGCATGTAAAACTTTCCCTAGCGCTAGCGCAGCTCTGAAACTTTGTCGTCTACAGTGTATTTCATTTGGTAGGTACTGAGTACTTGTGAATGCCGTTATTGTTTGATTGTATAAATCTTCTACTGTGTCGTTTCTGTTGTCATGTTTGGGAGTCACAATGCAAATGGAAAAACATTACGAGTACGTTGGCAAGTGTTTGAACGTGTTTCTCGGGCTTGGCAGTAGACCCTACTACTACTGTCAATCGCGAATTTAACAACACGCGAAAATGCCACTGATACCGTGATTCGCGAAAATATTGGCATATACAGTACTCAATCTGACGGTGCACTATAAATTCACAGTGCATTTCTAGCACAATGACTGCACACATGAATTAATTCAAGACCATGATTTCATGCATACGGGCCTTTGCTTCTCATCACAAACCTTAACCCGTTGAGGACGGACTGATTTTGCTATAACACACATTTCCCATAGACACCTGCACGAGTATACTCGGCATTCATCTTCAACAGGTTAATTGCAAAAGTCAGTAGAAAGCCACATTGTAACACCACCTGCCTGACAAATCTCCATCACCTGCTTGTACTGTTGTATACATTCTGACTGTGTATCAATCAACAGAGATCTGTAAACAACCCAATTCAACAATTTGGGCACTACCTCTGTTTACCATGTAGGGTACAGGCGTGACACACTCATACAATGTATTGACTTAGATGGCAAATGTTAAATTAGTCATGCTCATTCACTTAGAAATAACTGGGCTCTATGGCGGTTTAATGAATGTATGGGAAATGGAGCGTGATCCAAAACTGTTTTTGCATCAGTGTGGATAGGGGTAACACCAAATCCTCAAAAACATGATGACCCATGCTACCAGGAATCTTTTCCGAAATTTTAGAATGCCCTGGATGGTAGACAATCAGCAGAAGTATGTCCTCAAAAATCTGTCACTGATGGCTATCTGCATTGCAGAATACTGCAAAACATCATATTTTCACGAAATTTTCACGAATTGGAGCTGACGGCCTTTTTTGCGACATGAATTTTTCACGACTTGCCTCTAACATTCAATGTGTATAGTGTAGACAAGAACTTTCATGTGCATTTTAATTTTGCGATTCTTGGCTCTCGCGAAATTAAAATGTACACAAACATTCCTCATTTTAGAGTATTAGCCCCCATTGACATACATTGTACACTCCACAGCAAGCACGTCGAGTTTTCATAACAATAAGAACAACTTTTCTTTCCACTTGACCAGACATTTCACCAAATTCACTTCACTCCATAGAATTAATCTCCAGGATTTGAAAGTGTATTATGACAACAACTACAAAAAAAGACCCCATCTTCTTTCTTGAATACAGACTTGGTGAAATAAAGATAATTTTGAGTAAAAAAAAGAAGGAAAGAAAGGAGGAATGTTTTAATAACGAGAGAAGTACTTACTGAAGCTGAAAGAGGAGGCACATCAATTTCTAAGCTTGCTTGCTGTAAACTCTTTGAGAGTCTGTAGTCTTTATTGTCACTGAAAGGTGAAGTTCTATGTGCGGAAGAGGATGAGCTTGCTCTTCTGCGACTAACGACTTTTACGCCATTGTTTATCAGAGCGTTACTGTCGGAATCACTCGAGTATTGCTGTCTGCCATCCACTTCCACATGAAGTCGTCTACGATCTATTTGCGAGGCGCTGAAGCGGTGAGAGCGCGGAAGCGAGTGGTAGTTGTCTGATTTGGTGAGGTAAGTGTCCGATCCCGACGGGAAGAGTCGCGACTGCGGGCCATGCGAGTCCTCGTCAAAGTGATGCGCAGACTTGTGGTGCATGCGCTCCTTGACCTGTGCACTGATCTTGCGCATGGGTTTCGTTTTGTGCTTGAAGCGCTTCCACAGCCCGTGCCGCTTCTTTTTCGGGACAGTGGCCGGCGCGGGAATGAGAATTCCTTCACCTTCCGCTGTGCCTCTAGGTGGGTCCGTATCATATTCGCCATCATGCTCATCCGAGTCGCTGTCCATTGATAAATGAGATGCACCTGTATGTGTAAGAGAAATCAAACAAGACTACTTTTAAAATCAAAACATACTGAATGAAGCATAAACTTTACACAATCTTTCACTGTATGCCGACTAAAAGCATAAACTGCAAATTTAATTGATGAATTAATTTGCTTGACCATCATGCCTCAACATAAACATGTTAATATCAATTTTTCCTGCCAATATAGAATGCATGCCAAGATGAGACCAGTGATTTTGCACATGACATCGGCGCATGCTTGAAGAATTCCCTGACTCCTGTAACATCTCACGGTCAGCCAGAAACCATCTTTTCACAAGGAGGTGCAATCAAGAGTATTCATGCCGATTATTCTCATAACTGCTCAAGGAAGATATGCCGTGCACACTAAAACAACTCATCAGTCCAAGCTAAACTTGTAGGATACACTCATCTAATCTTTGTAGGATTGATAACTACATTGCTTTCGAATGTCACTCATGTGCATTGTATAGCGCCTGCAGTAGGAAAATCCTCCAGTAGGAAGGTGCAGCATGAGAAAATGCATCAAACTCACAACAAGTCATCGTGTGTGCACGCGTCTGTGTCCAGCGAATTCCAACGCCAATATAGAAGAGGCAATATCCGTGCTTCAACCGGGATGGTCAGTGAGGCATCAAGTCAAATAGAGGCAGCTCAGTAAGCCAACCAGACAGACTTTTAGGGTAATTAGGCCCTCAAATGTTGAGGCACAAGCAAGAACACAACCTTCTATCGGGAACAACGGGAAACCATTACCCTATTGGTTGACTGTTACTAATTCATCACATGTATGGCACACTTTGCTAATTACTCACAATGGCAATGTCAATTGCAAATGACAAGACATGTCGATGATGCACTCGAATGCATACTGTACCTGATCGCAATTTTACCTTCCAGCATAGCGTTTGGAATATTTCATATCTATAATGTACTGAATGCCACTACCACTATGCATATATAGAATTACAAATGCTTTTTCTGTTTAGTCTTCAGTTGTGTCCATTATCACGGAAACATGATCATCTTTACAGTCATCACTATTGCCATTATCATTCTTTCCCCATCACTATCGCTGATGAAGCGAGAAGCCACTGAGTAGCTGCTACTCTCAATCCTAAGGTCCCCATTTCTAATCAGATGGCAGCAGTGGCAATAAGCCAGTTTGTAATTTGTTCATGTACACATTTGGACTAATGACCTTTCTTTTTTCTCATTTGGTTTATATGCACTTCACTCATTGTCAAAGTGATGTAATGCATAACCTTGCCCAACAAACAATTAATGGAATTAATGTTCTAACATACATGTAGAATGAAAACGAAATGCATACACCAGGTGACTGGAATGTCCCACTAATTTACACTCTGTGAAGCACCATTTTAATGATTTGCATGTATTTAGTTGAATGCATAACCTTTCCTGTTAATATTGCCAAATACTAGACTTTCATGAACACTTTTTTTTTTTTGCTGTCTGGGGATCACTCAAGAGATTCAACAGGAACCAAATGTGGAACATTCCCCCCCCCCCCCAAAAAAAAAAAAAAAAAAATCTTTCAAACTACCTAAAAGCTGACTACTTTTATATCTCATGTTCACTCAACTGCAGTGGAAGTGCAAGTTTTCCATATAAAATGCAGGAAACAGCTTGCATATATATATTAACATGGTTGGCATGTACTGGCCTTTGGCTTTTCACCTGAGAGTTTACCCATACCATATGCCTCAAGAGTTTTTTTTTTTTGGGGGGGGGGGGAGGTGGGTGGGTACTAGGGGGTTCACCAGGGACAGTTTGGGGGTAACATTTCTGAAAAGTCACTCAGCATTTTATGCAGGAGTTTACCCGTGATGTCTTTCACGCTACGAGTTCTCCTGGGTTCGCCCAAGTGCATCCCAGTGAAATTTGCTATTAAGTATTAAAGGAGTACTATCTCGAGCTGAATCAATGCACATGCTGAAAGATTGAGTGGGAAAAAAACAAGAGAAGTGTTAATTTTTTTTTGGGGGGGAGGGGGGCTACACACGTGTGTAAGTATTAAACTAACATCGATTTGAAAAACAGAATGCTTTCTCAAAGCATAACAGCGTTGGTGTCTCAGAATAACGTGGCACACAGGAGATTTCAACTATGGTATATACATAAAGAATCAAAAATATATAGCGTATATAGGGCCCCAATATGCATTTTTGGGGTAAACCTGGGTGAAAAGTGGAATGACTGCAATATATACAGGGCTCATAGCACAAACATTACCTACCCACATGACAACCTGAAAGGGGCATGAGACTGGAATTTGGACAAGATATTATCTATACTTTTTGGAAGGAAAATAGAAATCACATCTCTTCTTTCTTTAATAACCAGAACCTTTCGTGTTACAGATTTTGGTCTCTGATTTCACATACGTCTGCACGCTGAACCCAGTTTATCATGGTAGCATTGTGACGGTAACTAACAGTAACTTCATTTAATGCTTGATAACAGGCCCTAAATTATGCTATATAACTTGCAGTATGACTTTTATCAAAAAGTTAATACCCCTCTCAAAAGTGGTGGAAGCAGCTCTTTTAATGTTGTCTGAAGGCAAAAGAAAATATCAGTACATTGTATCATGAAATTGATATACCGCACAGTTAAGCACTCACGTCAAATTGTGGTTTCAGCAAGTTTTTATAATGTATGTAGGCCTACTGAGAAAGGATTACTGGCAACTGAAGCTGTCATATCGGAATGAATGAATTACGACGAAATAGGCAAAGTTCCTCATAAAGCACTTTACTTTATTATCAAATTAGAAAGGCAGCCACACAGAACACAAGGTGTAACTGAGAATTCAATTATCTCCTGTCCACTCCATTTCAAATTAAATCATCACTTCTCTCCACTGTACTGTTGTCACTGAAACAGAATTTTCATTCGGGACTGGATATGCCATAAAATTCAATTACATTACGATTAGAGTACGGTTTGTGACAAATTATCGCAAGAGGTAATGTTTGGGGCATTTCTCTCTTTTAATTCACTGAGCAATGCATAAATAAGTTAATACACCATTTTTCCCTGCTTATTTTGTCAGACTACAAGTTCTTGTGCAAACCTTTGCTCAGTTCAGGTAATATATTACATAACAAATCTGTGCACAAAAAAAATACGGAAGTATTAAACACGCATACTCCATTAACGACAGACGTAGGGATGCAAATCAAAGTTAGATCACACAATATTCTAAGTTTTCATGAAAACATTGGAGGATTTTTGCAATAAAATCTTATTTGTAACATGAAATATGGGGTGTGAATTTTTTGAATTGATAACTTCAACTAAGACTTTTCATATATTGATTAATGTTGCAATTTTATATTTTTCTTTAAAAGTCATCATATTTCTTTTCATTATATTCCCTGATACATATCAATTAATTTACTCCAATCTTTACAGAGATTTGTTTTTGATAGGCATGCATGCTGTCGTATGTTCTTTACCAGTCAGCACAGATACATACATCCGTACACTAATTGTCAAAGAATACAGATTGCCTAATCCCCTAATCCCAACTGTGTCACCATGGCCTTCCTGTTGGACTGAGGAACAATGCTACACATGGAAGTGGGCTTACAAATGTAACTGGGTCAAGTTTTGTGTTATTACTAAAAGCTGATGTAAAAGCTCACAGAGCTATGCTATAGTAAGTGCCTGGTTACAATGAGGATTTACAAATACAGTATGCTACCTGTACGTGATCAGATGCAAAACTAGAAATTTCAAAACTTGTTTTTGTTTGCTTTGTTTTTGGGGTTGCAGAGATCAATGATAGTTTTACCCTTGCTTGATTCACTTTCTATCATTATCTTAGTCAACTTGAACATGCAGTGGCTTTTCTGTATTAGCAAGGCTATTTCACTGGCACATAATTATGCCATTCAAGCTTTAATAATGTGCCAGCACATTGATACCAAAATGCAAAGTTCTTTAAAATGAGCAATGTTATTACTCATCCCTAAATTAAAACACTTTGTAATTATCCTACAAAAATTTCAACCAGTTCTACCTCTTCAATTTCTTTTTTTCTTGTTTTTTTTTTAATTTAATGTATTACGATACAACAATGCATCATTAAAAATTTTAATTCTAAAAAGGAGACATGCACAATGTCTATGTCACTCCATATGGCTTGTAACCTCATTCACAGCTCTGTAATAGTCCCATTTTTTTTGCCAAAGGGATTCTGCCGTATCGTGAGAAATCTCAAATCTAACACACAGGGCGTACACAGCCTGGTGGCCAACAACATTAATAAACCTCAAGTCTATTATCATTAATATCAAGCAAACTTTTAGAGATACGGTATCTCTCTCTTTTTTTTTTAGGGGGTGGTTTCACTTCTTTATACTACTGCAGCTCTTCCTCTTATCAAACTCTCAAAGGTTACTCTTTTTAGCATTGGGTTAATCTTTCGGGACAAATCTTAACAATATACTCTATCTTCCAATCCCTACTCTGATAACTTGCTGCTGTGTAAAAATATGTATATATTACAACATAAAGACATATGGTGTACGAAGCTCTTGCCCATCAATATGATGAGCAATGAAAAACACTTTCCTTTATCAAGATGTTCTCACAGTGTATATTACAGAACAATGGAATTAACACTGCTTTTTACACAGGGGAATTCATCAAAAAGTAGGTTTCTGTTTATGATTTTGTTTTTCAATTCACAAATTTGTTAGTTTTCCTTTCTTTACACGGATGAATATACATGTAATGTTCATGTTTCTATATCTATCATTTACCTCCTATCATTCAATTTTGTGTAAATTCATAATGGAGGTACACTTGTATCAGTATTCATGGGATAACTGCTCTCTGAGCACCAATTATATATGCTGATGGCACATATGTCGTATATCAAATCCTCGCTTGGATGTTAATTGATGTGACAGGATTATGGTCTCAAATGGCCGAGGAAATATATTTATAAGCAGCAAAGAAAGGGATGATTACACACTACAATAACCCACTGCCTAAGAGTACACACCAAAAAAAAAAAAAAAAATGGGATATGTTCTACCAATTCTTTGAGAGTAATGTTATGTTTAACTTCTCAGGCTGTCTGTTCTAAGCAGCAAAAACTTGCATCACTGGTATTTCCTTCATTTCCTGGAGATACCGGTACTATGTTTTGGCATGAAATTCTTATGTCATGATCAGACATATCAAATACTGTATATGCCATATATTTCCCATGAAAATTTTCGCAAATCTGGAATGCTTGACAATTTCGCAAGTGGAAAATTTCGCGATCTTGGAGTGCTAGTACTGAATGGAGAAATGCACATGCGTACATCACACTCTACAATGTACATCAGGATCACAGTCAATATTTTTGTGTGTCTTTAATTTTGCAAGTAGCACCTGACTCGCGAAATTCACGAAATATTCCACATATACAGTACGCTTTCAATAGATTTTTTCACATGTACCAGGAATGCACACTTTCAAACATAATTGTAATGATGCATTGCTATAAATAGACTCATGATTCAAATTACACATTTTTTGCCATGTGAAGGCACACTGAAATCACGGATGGTGAATTAAATCAGAATTCCAATCCACGTTTCAAATAACGGTCGAGAGGTGGTTTCCAATGAAGATTCACTAGAATTATGAAACAAAACAGTCATATGTACGGACTGACCTCCAAATCGTGTTTTTTGGGATGGAGCTTTCTGTTACCTTTCGACCACTTGTGCAAAAAACCTGCGCTCCTCAAATCGCTTAAAGAAATGGTTCTCGAAATCACCCAACAAACAGAGCTAGAGCACATATTTGATTATATCTGTCCAGGGGTAACAAGGCCTCATATTTCAAAATCATTGATTTCAGGCAAAAAAAAAAAAAAACTTTATAATTTTTCCAAATTTTGCAAATAACATCAATGATGACATCAAATACTATAGGAACATTGTCTGGACTACATTCATGGTTTCAATGTTTTAAATCTCAAATCCACATATTGAAATTCAGAAGTAAGTAAGGCAGTGTTTGAAAATATTTCAGTTGGGATATGAGATATTGTCACCCTAGGGATGATAAGTACTACATATACTGTAAAAGCTGTTGTTATTGCATGTATACCAATATTTTGAGAAATGAAGAGGTCAATGACATTTTTGCAAGATGTGTTTTGCAATTTTGACTCTAAGGCCATTGTAAGTACACAATTGCCTGTCTGCTTGTGTTTATCTGTCTATCTGTTTTTTCGTGTGTTGTTGAATTTGCAGCCCAACTGCGACTTGCAATTTATTAAGCAAAAAAAAACACAAAAAAACAAAAACTGCACATTGGAATGTGCTTTTTCAAAATTTGCATGAAGAGTACTGTTATAATTTACAATAAGAATGCTTGCCACAGGAATTCGATGATTTTTGTCACACAAATTTCCACTGGATGTCTAAAATCCTCCTTGCATACTGCACTGAATGTACAGCTAGCCACCAAGGCTATATTGTTATTTTCCATGCCAAAAAATTGCTCAAATGCAACATGCTGCCAAACCTGCTATTTCCCCTAACTGTGCCCCCTTTTTTTTCCAACTTACAGTGTAAATGGAAAGCGTAAACATCAAGTACCTTTAATGTCACAATATTTCCCAACAGGAATGCGCCTGATGATAAACTCTGACCTTGTCTTCCATTAGCCAGGCAAGAGTGAGAAACATGAAGCACATAATGTACTACTGTACATTAATAGTGCTCTGTGCAGACTTGGAGGATATAGGCCAGTTACTGTATGGGGTAGATCTTACCTTGAAGTCTATTCATGCCTGGTCTCTGTGAGTGGTGGTGTGTAGAAATGCAGTTGACCAGGCTGACACTCAAAAATGATTTCTTACCAAGAGGCACGGCCATGCTTTGACTTCAGATGCTGAAAGAAGTTCCTACTGTGATATAAATACAAAGCAAATGTCTGCATGCCTAACGATGACATCAAAGCAGGCAGGGCATTGGTTCAAATGTTATCACTGTTGCAAAAAGTCATCATCATCATGACAAAAAGCCATCATGCAAAACGCCAGCCTGTTGATAATGGAACAGTAAATCTCCCTTTCACCTCAGTATTGCATAAAGCTGAAACACCAATAATAATCGCGTTCGCACATGGCTCAGGGAGTAGTCCTATATTTCACAAAGCTTGTTCCGTCCTTACATCATCTTGATGTAAACCGCTGACCCTGGCTGACTGCCAGCCTCCCACTCACTGTTAGCACTCCACGTCCTCTACTGAATCACTGTGTTACCGTGGAAGCCGGATGTCTTCCACCTTTCACCTCCTAGTCCTATAAAGGCTATACTGTCAGCAGAAGCAAACGGATTTGATCCGAAATGAATGATGGAATGCCACGAGGAAATGATGCTGACTGGGAGAACAAGCATTGGGCATGGATGGGAGCTATTTTTAGAAGTGATACAATTGAATTTGCAGCGTGCAATGGGGAAATGTTCGCCCCTCTCTTATTATTCCAGTACATCTGCATGTATAGCTCTTAGATTATATTGTATTGACATTACAGTATTCCCTGCTAGGCACAAGCACACATATTCAGAAAAGAGTTTGATAAGCAGCGTGCAATGGGAAATGTCCATCGCTCACATAAAGAGAATATAACGAGAATTCCACAAAATGTATTTTTTATGAGAAGTAAATATTCTGTCAAGTTGTTCTTGGCATTAAATGTGTTTATGGATAATTTAAATCTTCCTGCTTACTGAAAGAGGTACATGAAAGGCAACAGCTCTTTCATCATGCTTGAAAAGTGGAAATATGTTGAATTTGGTTTGTATTGTTGTCCATGATGACGTCAGGAAGTGCATCTCTTTATCCAGCGATGACGGCACTAAAACTTTAAAAATGCATAACTTTTGAATGGATTGTCCAATTTTCTTCAAACTTTGACTGATGTGTTTTGCTAATATTGCTGCTTTCTAAATTCGTATTTGGGCTGTGGTTTCCTTTAATTGTAAGTTAGCCAGCCCAAGCAGGTGCAAAAATGTGCTTCAGTCCAACGGTAGTGACATGGAAAGGATTATATGGATTTAATAATTTATGCTCATTGGAAGCATTTACCATCCAAGCTAATGGGTGAGCTGAAGAAATCACATCAAATAAAACACAGTGTAAGAGTTTATCACCCTTGAAGCAAAACAGTTCTCTGAGGAGGCAAGAAGCTGAAATATCTTACTGCCATCATTTACCCGTTGAGGACGAGCTGATTTTCCTACAACATGCAGTTTCCATAGACACCTGCCTGAGTATACTTGGGACTATAGTCTTCAACAGTTTAGACAGAGAACAAATAAAATCTTGCTTGTGATTCCTTTAAAATGCCCATTCCAAACTATTTTAACCTTTACCTTTATATGAAGAACTCTTTCACTCTTGAAAGCTTGATGAAAGTGGGAGGGCATTACAAGACTATAATTGTATTGCAATTGCAATTGTCTTTTCAGAGGCCAGACAAGACAGGTATGAATACAGGACTGGTGAAAAACTGTCTGTACTCTCTCACAGACAATAAAAATTACCTTCACCTAATAAAAACTCCAGCATACATTACTAGCATGTTTGTAACTTCTGATGGCACGTCATACATGTAGTGTAGAAATTTGAAGCAGACACTATTACATGCCTGTGTGCAATTTGCACATTTGATAGGCAATATAATCAACAATGCAGGTCAAGGAATTTACAATGCTGATCTTTGTGATGGCACCTGGGTGACACATGTGAGGTCTGGCACAAGAAAGAACAGGATACAGCAACAGGAAAAACCCCTAGCAGCTTGACAGGCAATGCATTAGGAGAGTTGACAAGACTCTCCGCTACCAGCATGAAGCACCTCCAGTTGGAGTTTTTACCTGGAAAGTGTAACTACAGACCTTGTTACTTTTGTCACTATTGGAGAGTAACATCAAATGAACACAATGATAAGAAATAAGACCATAACTACCTGGTAAGTAAAATAGGGAAATTTAATGATTTTATTTTTCATCACTAGCTGCTAGATTACTTCAGGTGAGAAACTCACAGAAAACTAATGATCATGCAAATCTCACACTCTATTATGAATACTTGAATTTCTTCATTGGCCATTGTCACACTAGCAAAGATCGCAAAGCTTAAAGGGATGGTACAGTATTGGTGGAGATGAGAATCGGGCTTTCAACTTTTTGCAAGATACCAAGAAAACACTTACGAAATAGTACAGTGCATACCATTTTAGGAGGAATTCAAAGATTATTTGAGGAATATCGGGTTTGGAATGACTGAAACATCCAAAAACAAAGAAAACCAAAGCGATTGTAATAAAGTTTGGGTCCCACACTTTACTAGAATCGCTCTGTTTTGGATATCTCAGCCATTTCAAAACCAATTTTCATCAAATAAAAATTGAAATCCTTGTGGAATTATATGCTCTTTCAAATATTGCACAAGAGGTTTCTCATTATCTCACCAAAAAGAAACCTGAAATTAGGTCTCAACCAAGACTATATAATCCCTTTAAAATCACAATGTCTTCGTGACCTTTGGTCATCCATCCACACTGGCAGCCAAACTTTTAATTTCTCAATGAATGGTGACTTGCAGGTGCGCATGTGCAAGAAAGAAGATGATGAAAGAGTGCACCATCTGACAGCTAATGATTGTGACACAAGAATGCACTCAGGCGCATCCCAATGAGGTACCACCTGCAAGAAAACTATGGATCTCTGCCGCAAACAGGTGGTTGACTGGTCACATGACAAAACTTCACAAAGTTTCAGTTGCAAGCATTCATAGTGCCTAAATATCGAGAAGATTGGCAGGAATCCGTGAAATTTCCCTAGTTTGAATGAGAAGTTTTGCAAGAAGTTTCGCGAAAAGTTCGGGGTCACACTGGCAAAATTTTAAGATCTTAACCCGTTGAAGACGAGTCCCAAGTATACTCGAGCAGGGGTCTATGCGAAATGTGTGTTGTAGTAAAATCAGTCCATCCTCAACGGGTTAAAGATCATGATCTCTAAACTTCACAATCTTTTGCCAGTATGACCACGGTTGTAGTCATATTCTAAAAAACTGTAAACTAATGTAAAAACTTTTTATACTTCACATCAATTTCTTACTTTTATCGATGTAGAAAGTCCACAGTTTTGGGCTTCAAAGCAGACAGACAGACAGAGAGAGGGGTGGGGGAGAGTAGAAGAGGATATAACTCTGAGCTGCAGATATGCAGGAAGCTATTACAGGAAATTACCATGGAAAGTTGGCTGATTACTTACCAGCGGAAGGTCATTATCACTGCCTGAGTGATCGCTGCCACTTGAGAATGAATCATGGGAAAGGCTCATGTGCGATGTAATTTCACAGCCTCCGACAATTAGGGCTTTAAAAACCAATATTGCTCATACACTGTGTATTTTGCAAAAATGCACAACGCAAAATCATAAGTGACAACCCTCCCCCCCTTGTGACAAAATATTATTTTTAAAAAAATCAGCAAACTTGCACTATTCTGACCGAATCAGTACCCCCAATACTTTTTTAAGTTTTGCAGCAAATTGAATTGAATGAATTGATAGGATATATCAATGCTAACTTCCCACAGGGTGCTGTCATTATTGTCACCTTGCATCATTCCCTGGTACATTAAATTAGCAATGTTGAAAACAACATGTTGAGCTTTAAAATTCTTGTAACTTGCTCATCGTTTTGTCAGGGAGTTTTATAGTGATCTGTTTGAGTCAACTTGAGCACAGAGTGGAATGCTCTAATGCAAAAATAGTAGAACTGCTGTACTACCAACATTTGTAGAAATAGTAATTTCAACTAATTTAATTGGTAATGGTATCTTGGTTTATCAACACACTGTCAAGATTACACTGATCACTGATCGCATTTATCACCTTTCAATATGTTTCAAACATGTTTCAATACCCACTATCAAAAGATGCCTGCAGACACTTCTTGGATTGTGTTTCTCAAGTTGTTGTGTTTTTCAACACTGTCATGAGTCGATTTGTCACTGCGCAGCTCCATTGTACAGCTTGACCCGAGAAGCAGAGATGTGTAGTTTAGCAGTGGTTGGCATGGGCAGGTCCAAGCTAATAAGGCATTTCAAAACAACTTTGTGTCTATTAACTCTAAAGAAAAACACACACATTTCTGACTCATGTACATTATGCGATGGCACTTTTTCGGCACTTCAAAAACGTGTTTCTGTTAAAAACCCAAAAATCAAAACAGCCTTGCATTCAAATCAATTGACCAAAACTCCCTGAAAGTTGCTTGGAAACCTTAATTCTGCACCAGAATTGAGTTCGTAAATACATTGTACACCCTAACAGACTCGCTACCTTGCAACACAACTTCACTACCAAAGCCAACATGGTGATGGTGGTGTTGTCATCTTGGTATACTCAAAAAGCTGTCTGAGAGGCATCAAGTACACTCTGTAAAAGATGCAAAAAGCTGGTAAAGTTCTTTGATTTACAAAGAATGAGCTCTTACTGTGACCAAGCATGAGACCTTATTCCCAAACAACAGGGACCAAATCAGCATAACAACAAACCTGAACAAAGTAAATAGGCAACCAAAAAGAATACAAAGAGATACAATACATTTGTATGATGATGCATCAATGGGGGTGGTGGTAGGGGGAGCAGGAGGGGGAACTGATGACGAGATTGCACACAGCACCATGACTGGGCTATCACCAAAGAAAGGAATGAATGTCCAAGAGATGCAATGTAGCAGCTACTCAATGTTGTCACGTCCAAATTGAGCTTAGTTGAAATGCTGAAGTCAAGATTAACCTGTACAGACTCAATATACAGATCTTCAGTCCTAATCTTTACCATAAAAAAGAAAGAATCCCGGTTTAGAATCAGTGAACTGTTATAATTTATGGTGGAAAAGTTTCCACTGTAGGACTACTGTATACGCCATATATTTCACGAGTCTAAATTTTCACGAATCGGGACTTCCCGACAATATCACGAGAGGTTAAATTCGCGAACGTGGAGTCCTGTACTGAACGGAGAATACGCGTACGTCACACTCATATCGGAATTAGAGTCAATATTTTCGCATGTCTTTAATTTCGTGAATAGCAGCTGACTTGCGAGATTTTGCGAAAATAAAAGCCTTGTGAAATATTCAGCGTATACAGTATATCATGTTCTGAGTGCACAGGAACTGCATTGTACAACTGTAGGGCAATAATTTGTACAAGGATAACCCTTTTGTGTCAATGTACTTCGCAGTGACACTGGAAGTTATACCTGGTAAATTTCAAGATCAACCGGACTTGAGGTTTTTAGTCTTGTTCCTCATTTGGTGGTATTCAAGCCCATTAATTACATGAACAGATCCTCAGAAAGCAAAGGTACGACAGATTTTGTATGAATACAAAATGAAGAGTGTTAACAGAGATGATTTCACAATCTCGTAACTGCAGACACCACAATATGGCTAGGTTTTAGAGTGACCTTGTTCCTTCATGTAAATAGGTCAGATTGAACAGGTGGAATATGAATCTTATTCAGAGCGTTACCTAAATGTTGTTTTATGCAGCTCCAACAGCAGCAGCAAACATTTATGATGCTGACACAGAATCTACATTGTACCTCAAATGGCCAATGTCAATGACAGAACATACCCTACCTTGTTTGCAAAGTGGAAACTTTATTAATGCAGCTTTAATCCATCAGCTTTTACATTGTATACATTTTCCACAGCGAGTTTAGAATCAAAATCATTGAGTGACCCCAAGGAGGTATGAGAGCTCATACATGTACCTCCTTGGTGACCCTAAACACAGTACTACGTAACAGTGCTGGATGAAAATTCCCTTTTATCCATACATAGTATATTAATTGAAGACTAAGAACTACGGCTGAAAATAAAAACATCATCTACAATTGTACATCCTTTCATGACAAATCCTTACAGACAGATTTGGTTTAGTTTCTAATGCTTGTTCTTGCTCTTTTTCACCTGAGAATACCTTGTAGCTCTTCCCTGCTAAAGTTACCTCAATTCATACTAACACACATGCATTCCTCTGTGGCCATTCATCTTGTTTGCAGCTTGTCTCTGCTACTTGGGCCATGAAACTCCTTCAGTTTGGAATAACAAAAGATGCATACATCACAACTTTAAAGGCTTTCCAACCAAAGATATAGAGGCAAGGTTTTCTTCTATGGGTTCTTTTTATAAAGTGCTTCCCTCACAAAACTCTGAGCTGTAAGTGCATGGGTGAGAGAGAGAGAGAGAGAATTTTGATGCAAATGCTGCAAGGCAGGCAACAAATGTCCATATCACTGTCTATAAAGAAACTGCCTGTTAATACAGTGTAAACTTCATTTTATGAATCACTTTAATCTTTAATCGAATAAAAAATAACCCCCAATGGTACTAAAACCACAAAGCATTTGACAATACCTTCACACAGTTTATCATATCTGTTGAAAATCAGCATAGAGATAACTGCCACAAACAAAGTCCACATCCTTGAGCATTTCCTTAGCATTACCAGTATCACTGTCACTTTCGTTCACACATCATTCACTGAATTTATGATACACTCACTCTTCACACTCCAAAACTTGCAATGAGCTCTTGTTGAGTAATTTTTGCAAGTATGAAATGAAAACCACTTGAAGGTCGTTTCTCCCACAATGTGCTCTAGAATCATGTAGGACCAATCATAATCAGGTGCATTGCATGATCAGGTTCTGATTGCTACTTGGCATCTTCTGATTTAATTAGGATTTAATAGCAGTTTTTTCTACTGCATGATGGAGGAGTTACAGTTACTTACATAGCTCCTTTATTCACTTCTGTCATGGTGCTTGCGTTTTCTTTTACAACTTATTTCTTAAAAGTCAACGCACCAGCAGTTGAATATTGACTAACTCTTTTTAAATGCCTGACTCAGACGACGGTGTGCCACGTTTGCATATATTTTGTCCAAACACACAAACCCGCCAAAACTGACTGATAAATCGCCAAATGCTAAAGAACAATGACAGCTTCGCTTGCAATTCTGTTACTCTCACATTGCACGGTGATAGAATGTCACGCAGTGTTGCCTAGAGTTTGTTTGGTTGTTTTTTTTAGGTGATACGCTATCAGCGTATCACCTATTGTGATTGTCAAAATTTCTCTTTTTAGGTGATACGCTATCAGCGTATCACCTATTGTGATTGCCAAAATTTCTCTTTTTTTTTATTCTTCTTTCTTTCTGCCACATTTTGTGTCGTCAATATCTCAACAATGACATTACGGAATAACATAACATTTTCAGTCAACATGTCTCATAACAATATCTAGCCACAATAAGGTTTTCATGACAGTAACATATCTATGACGTCATCTAGGCGCCATTTTGTGATTTTCGGACCTTGTCACATGATCGATCATAACTTCATAACTAGATATCATTTCTGTATCATTTTCGGTGGACATAAAGTTCAGGTCAGGCTCTATCTTACGTTTTAACGCTAGTTACCAAGGTCATCATTACGCGCGCGTTTGCGCGCGTCAAAATTTTAAAAGGCTCAAAACGACTTCCCAATGGGAAATCTCGAAGTTTCAGACAATTCTAAGCGTTTCAAACATTTTCTCGCGTGCGCGTCCGTCCGCGCAATTTCGCGCGCAGAGGGCGTAACCAACATGAAAATGCAATTTTTTTGACTGATTTGGATTTCTGATACTTTGAGTAACAATATCCATTGATTTCCGATCGATTTTGACCTATAACAAAGGAATGCACTGGCGTCAAAGTTGAAATTCCGCGCGCGCGTCTTTCTGCAAATATAGTGAAAAAACATGTTTTTGTTTATGTCGCCATAGCTCTTTAAATCGTCCATTGACCCTATATTTCTATTGCATATTACAAAAGCATATGAATTGGAAATAACGTTTCAAGTACCAATATTGCCAGGAAAACTCATGACGTCATCATATCATCATCTGAAATCAAAAAAGTGGAATTAATTTTTTTGAGGTACTCTTTCTGACATTCATTTACTCGTATCTCTATTGTTTAAGCTGAATATCACCCCAAATTCAGATATGTTTTACTTTGAACATTTGCCTTTCAAGTCCATGTCATGGTTTTGAAATTTGATGACGTCATCATACTTTAAATTGTGATTAAAGGTAAAGACGCAAAATCGGACAAGTTTACGTGTTATGTCTATGGGAGGTGATTTTTTTAAAAACCATACATTGACTTGACAACGTTTAAGCACCTTTATCTCAGATGATTTTGCTTCATTTCCTCTGAAAATTAAGTATGTTGTAGCTGTGACAATAAGCTGCAGTAATCATGCATTTTATTCTTTGAAATCTCCTCATCAGGTTGACAATTTTGCAATTTAAAACTGAAAATGAGAATGGAATGCGGACGAAACGATTCCTGATTCATCTTTCACGTACATAAGTTTACGTTCCTCTAATTTTCTCGTCAAGACGTATGGCCGAGTGGTTAGAGGTGTCGTCACAGAAACGTGAGGTTGCACACGTACGGGTTCGAACCTCACAAGAGCACGAAAGAAAATAATAATTTTTTTTTTACTTTTTTTCTTCAATGGAGTACTACACCTTCGTCCATGTAGAAGTCACGTTCGCTTGTAAACACACCTATACGCACACACTCACACAGTATCCCTTTGTTTATCGTTGGAGACTGCATTGCTTCTACTGCTGCAAAATGTTGCAGGCTGGGCTTTTCAAGCTGATCATGGTATATTGTAACAAAATGAAATTTGTTCATATCAATTCAGTAACACAATGTAGTCGTGGTTACTTTGTGCTGATTTTATACATGTAAGAAGCTATACATTGTAAAAAAAGGTATTTGAATTGTTCCTTTAAGTCAGCCTTCTGTATTGATGATTATTTGTCAATTAGTGGTTTTTGTGGAGTTTCAGATAATGATAAAAAGTATGTATGATAAGTGCAGCGATACTTTCTACAGTTAGTTCAAAGTTGTGTTACAGAGGTTTGATACATACATTTAGCATTGTGTTTGTGTGTCCACGTGTGTATACAGGTTGGCCATATGGCACATTCTAGACAATAAATCTTAATTAATTAGCACACGCGATCAGCTATGGAACTGAATATGGTACTAATGTATGATGTTCATGATTCTCATTAAACTGTGACGAGTTTAAAGAGATAGCTTAACTGTGTGTAAAAATAAAGCAATAATAAGGAAATTTTAAGGGAATTTGATAACCATGCCTATAATAATTTCATACAGGTACTAATAGCTGCCTCATATTCATGTGATTGATCGTCATGTCAATAGCAAACTGACAACGTACGATTAATATATTATACATTAAACAACTGTCTTTCAAATCCATATCGATGTTTTCTAGTTTGATGACGTCATCATACTTTAAATTGTGATAAAAGTAAAGACACAAAATCGGACAAGTATACGTGTTATGTCTATGGGAGGTGATTTTTTTTTAAACCATGCATTGACTTGACAACGTTTAAGCACCTCTATCTCAGCTGATTTTGCTTCATTTCCTCTGAAACTTTAGTACGTTGTAGCTGAGACAATAAGCTGCAGTAATCATGCATTTTATTCTTTGAAATCTCCTCATCAGATTGACAATTTTGCAGTTTAAAACTGAAAATGAAAATGGAATGTGGACAAAACGATTCCTCATGTATCTTTCACATACATAAGTTTACGTTCCCCATATTTTCTCGTCGAGACGTATGGCCGAGTGGCTAAAGGCGACGTCTCAGAGACGTAAGGTTGCGGGTTGGAACCCCACAAGATCACGAAACAAAATACTTAGCTATTTTACTTTTTTTTCTTCAATTTTTTATTACATATTCGTCCATGTAGAAATCACGTACGTATATAAACGCACCTATACACACACACAGACACACACACACACGCCATATCCCTCTTTTTGTGTGTTGGAGACCACATTGCTTCGACTGCAGCACAATTTTGCAGGCTGACTTTGTCAAACCGATCATAGTATGTAATGACGACGACTGAGGTGTTGTACTTTGAACAATTGTCTTTCAAGACGATGTCATTGTTTTGTAATTTGATGACGTCATTACACTGAAAATTGTGATTAAAGGCAAGGTATCAAAACCAGCCGATTATAGGTTTTATGTCTGCGGGACGTATTTTTCCCAAGTTGCCAGAAATGGCATAGCGACCTCAGTCGTTACAAGGCCGCTTTTCCGTCTAGCAATGCAATAGATGTTCACACGGCCACGTTGGTTGAGTGGGCATTGACTTTCCCCCTGTTACATCTATACATTGTTGTTGTTTTTTTTTGTCTTACCATTTCCGTGGATGACCCGTGGCCGAGTGGTTAGAGAAACGGTTTCGCATGCACGCTCAATATAATTTCAAGGTGCCTATATCACATTCTTTTCTTGTCCATCACAGATGACCGTCATCTGATGACCACAAGCGTATCACCTAACTCGTCCTCAATGTGACGAGTTTTCATGTCTCGTTTTTTATTCTTCTTTCTTTCTGCCACATTTTGTGTCGTCAATATCTCAACAATGACATTACGGAATAACATGACATTTTCAGTCAACATGTCTCATGACAAAATCTAGCCACAATAAGGTTTTCATGACAGTAACATATCTATGACGTCATCTAGGCGCCATTTTGTGATTTTCGGACCTTGTCACATGATCGATCATAACTTCATAACTGGATATCATTTCTGTATCATTTTCGGTGGACATAAAGTTCAGGTCACGCTCTATCTTACTTTTTAACGCTAGTTACCCAGGTCTTCATTACGCGCGCGTTTGCGCGCGTCAAAATTTTAAAAGGCTCAAAACGACTTCCCAATGGGAAATCTCGAAGTTTCAGAC
Source organism: Diadema antillarum (assembly GCF_040938485.1). NCBI lineage: Eukaryota > Metazoa > Echinodermata > Echinoidea > Diadematoida > Diadematidae > Diadema > Diadema antillarum. The sequence continues at coordinate 715,571 of NW_027271583.1, read as the reverse complement.
AATTTTAAGCGTTTCAAACATTTTCTCGCGTGCGCGTCCGTCCGCGCAATTTCGCGCGCAGAGGGCGTAAGCAACATGAAAATGCATTTTTTTTTGACTGATTTGGGTTCCTGATACTTTGAGTAACAATATCCATTGATTTCCGATCGATGTTGACCTATAACAAAGAAATGCACTGGCGTCAAAGTTGAAATTCCGCGCGCGCGTCTTTCTGCAAATATAGTGAAAAAACATGTCTTTGTTTATTTCGGCATAGCTCTTTAAATCGTCCATTGACCCTATATTTCTATTGCATATTACAAAAGCATATGAATTGTAAATAACATTCCAAGTATCAATATTGCCAGGAAAACTCGATGACGTGATCATATCGTCATTTTAAATAAAAAAAGTGGAATTGATTTTTTTGAGGTACTGTTTCTGACATTCATTTGCTCGTATCTCTGTTGTTTAAGCTCAATATTATCCCAAATTCGGATATGTTGTAATTTGAACATTTGCCTTTCAAGTCCATGTCATGGTTTTGGAATTTGATGACGTCATCATACTTTAAATTGTGATTACAGGTAAAGACTCAAAATCGGACAAGTTTACGTGTAATGTCTATGGGAGGTGATTTTCTCTTAAACCATACATTGACTTGACAACGTTTAAGCACCTTTATCTCAGCTGATTTTGCTCCATTTCCTCTGAAACTTAAGTATGTTGTAGCTCAGACAATAAGCTGCAGTAATCATGCATTTTATATTTTCAAATCTCCTCATTAGGTCGACAATTTTGTAGTTAAAAACTGAAAATGAGAATGCAATCTGTACGGAACGATTCCCGATTGTTCTTTGCAACTGTATATTGGTCGAATCCACGCGGCCACTTGTGGGAAGTTGAATAGCGCCATCTCAGTCAGCACTGTGACGATAGTTTTATCATACATTTAAGTTTCGCATAGGATCTTCAGGACAGCCGTGTGGCGTAATCGCTTAGCGCGCTGGGTGTTCATAACGCCATACCGGAAGGCGAGAAGTTCGACTCCCGCAGGAGTTTTCTCTTTCTTTCTTTTTCTTTTTTTTATCGGCAGTTCAGCTTTACTCCGATGTCATTTATCGTATTATTTTATCAAGTATACGTAACCCGTGAACACGGCTGCTCTATTTCCCTTGTTTTTTATTGGAGTTTGGAGATTGGGTTTGCTTCATTAATTTTGTCACACTTAATGTTGTAAATTGCCCCTTGTTACAGTGTCCCGCTTGCCACCTTTCGTTTGCTCTTTCCTTTTCTCTTCATTGGTTCTTGTTATATTGTAACAGGATAGGTAGGAACATGTACGTTTAGATAACTTGCAGGAATGGGAGCTGAATTGATTAACTCTAGTCCAGGTGTATGGCGTCTCGCTCATCTCTTTGAAATTCCAGGTTGTTATTGTTTGACCCAATAACGGAGTTGTAGACAGGTTTTATGTTGCTCTAGAGGTATCTTGTGCCACATGAGTGGAAGGCATCACTGTTTAGTAGTAGTAATGAACTTTTTCATGTTGTATATATTATTATGGTATAAAGATATAAATTTCACATCCAATCTTCGGGACAGCCGTGTGGCTTTATAGTCGCTTGGCGCGCTGCATGGTCATTATGCACTACCTTAGGACGAGATGTTCGGGACCCGCAGGACGCTATTATTTTTTTTCTCTCCCTCTCTTTCTTTGTTTTTCTTTTGGCAGTTCAGCTTCATTCCGATGTCATTACCCCACGACACACAGACACTCAAGTTCCCCCCTTTTTTTTGTCGGAGGCTGGAGGTTGAATTTGCTAAATTTATCATACGTAATGTTGTAAATTGCCCTTGGTATACAGTGCCCCGCTTGCCACCTTTCGTTTCCTCTTTCCTTTTCTCTACGTTTGTTCCTGTTACACTGCACAAGACAGGTCGGAAAATAATTTACATAACTCAACTGGAGCAGGAATGGCAACTGAATAAATTAACTCTAGGCCAGGTGTATGGCGTCTCGCTCGTCTCTTTGAAATTCCAGGTTGTTATTGTTTGACCCAATAACGGAATTGTAGACAGGTTTTATGTTGCTATAGAGGTATCTTGTGCCACATGAGTAGAAGGCATCACTGTTTAGTAGTAGTAATGAACTTTTTCATGTCCCTCCATGTCAATTATAGTGTGTTCAAAGGGGTTGTGTGTCTATCTGCCAAAGAAAAGGAAAACCTTATTTTCGTCATGGCTATTTCTCTATACGTAACTGTAGGTGATGAGTGTTGTTGGTATCTGAGCAGTGAATAACACAGCATCAGGCTAAAATCCCCCTTAGTTATACGCGCTAAGCGTTCAATTTGATATATCTTTATTTATGTAGTTAATCACTGCTAATGGAGTTACAGAATTATGTTATGACACGTTTCACTGAAAGTTTGTAAAGCAAAGTTTATGGACAAGGCAAGCAATTGTACATGAATAATACCAATGATTTCAGAGGGAAATTATGGTATACCTAAATGTAAGGGTATCATTGCTTTGGAATTGCTGAGACAATATCTTGGCACGAGGGCTTCCACCTGTAATAACTGATCCCTTTGAAGATGTGTCAGTCACGGTTGATCGTCATGATTCATCTTTCACGTAGAAGCTTCCGTTCCACACTCTTACCATCATACTTCAAATTGTGATTAAAGGTAAAGACTCAAAATCAGACAAGTTGACGTGTTATGTCTATGGAAGGTGATTGTTTTTTTAAACCATGCATTGACTTGACAACGTTTAAGCACATTTATCTCAGCTGATTTTGCTCCATTTCCTCTGAAACTTAAGTATGTGGTAGCTCAGACAATAAGCTGCAGTAATCATGCATTTTATTTTTTTCAAATCTCCTCATCAGGTTGATAATTTTGCAGCTAAAAACTGAAAATGAGAATGGAATGTGGACCAAACGATTCCTGAATCATCTTTCACATATAAGCTTACGTTCCTCATATTTTCTCGTCAAGACGTACATGGCCGAGAGGATAAAGGCGACGTCACAAAAGACGTGAGGTTGCACACGTACGGGTTCGAACCCCATGAGAGCACGAAACAAAATATCTTTTGCTTTTTTTGTTTTATGGAGTATTCACCTTCGTCCATGTAGAAATCACGTTTTCATGTAAACGTACACACACACAGGCACACACAGGCACACACACACACACACACACACACACACAATATCCCTACTGAATATCAATGTAAATTTGTGTTGTGTATAGCATACATAGATAGATTTAAGTTTCGCACAAGATCTTCGGATCTTCCGTGTGGCAGAATCGCTTAGCACGCTGCGTGTTTATAATGCCCTACCGGAAGGAGAGAAGTTAATCGAGTCCCGCAGGACTTTTTCCTTTTATTTCTTTTTTCTTTTTTTCTGCAGTTCAGCTTCACTCTGATGTCATGAACAAAGCTACTCTATTTCCCTTGTTTTGTATTGGAGTTTGGAGGTTGGGTTTGCTTCATTAATTTTGTCACACGTAATGTTGTAAATTGCCCCTTGAAACAGTACCCCGCTTGCCACCATTCGTTTTCTCTTTCCCTTTCTCTTCATAGTGTTCTTGTTATACTGTAGCAGGATATTTAGGAGCGTGTACGTTTACATAACTAACAGGAATGGGAACTGAATTAATTAACTAGTCTAGTCCAGGTGCATGGCGTCTCGCTTATCTCTTTGGAATTCCAGGTTGTTATTGTTTGACCAAATAACGGAGTTAAAGACAGGCAGGGAAGGAAGTGACTTGATATTGCTTCATAATGAGGAATTTCGGGCAACACCTTTCCAAGTGTAGTGATTATGACGGGGTTCTCTGTCGTTTATTTTTGTCATGGCTGTTTCACTAGTTAGCCATAGGTGATATATGTTGCTGGCATCTGGGAGAATAGAACAGATCAGTACCAAACTGGAATAGCCCTATAAGCAATGTGGTAAGCGTTCAATTTTTTGCATTATCTTTCTTCTTTAAAGTCAATTACTACTCATCGAAATACACAATGATTATAATATGACACGTTCCACTGGTAGTTTAGGAAAAGGGAGTTAATGCACGATGCAATGATAAATGTGCTACCATTGATTTTAGAGACGTCATTGTGGTGTCGTACTGGTGATGGTAAGGGAACCATAGATTGCTTTTAAAGTAATCTATTGGACAATCATTGGACCTTTGCATCAAGACCGTATTCCCATCTAGAATATAATGCATGTTCCTGCGGCGTTTTTTTTTTAAATCCTGACGTGGACATTTCCTTTTTCTTGTTTTTAATTTAAGAATGTTATATCTAAATTTGTTTCTTTCCCCTAACATTTTTTTGTTGTTGTTGAATATAAAGTTGGACATTCCGTGACCGAGTAGAAGAGCAGCGATTTAGTTACAGTTTCAATGCATCTTGTTTACCATCTTCTCTGACATTAAATTGATGGTTTTTATATTTGACATTGTCTGTCTATTTGCCTGTTTATGCTCATAAAACACTGCTATAACAACTAATACATTTGCTTCACTTGTCACATGCAATGATATGGATTGCAGTTGTGCATGCAGTTTTCCTTTTGCCACCTCTCGTTTTTCTCTCCCCTTTTCCCTCACTTTGGTTTTGTTATACTGCAGATGGGAATGATTACAATAACATAACCCAACTTGAAGTAGGAATGAGAACTGAATAAATTAACTCTAGGCCAGGTGTATACAGCGTCTCGCTCATCTCTTTGAAATTTCAGGTTGTCATTGTTCGACCAACGGAGTTGAAGACAGGCTTTATGTTGCTATAGAGGTATCTCGCGCCACATGAATAGAATGCATACGCTGTTTAGTATTAGTAATGAACTTTTTCATGTCCATCCCTGCCAATAAAAGTGTGTTTGACGGGATTCTGTGTCATTCTGCCTACGAGAAAGCAAAGTTTTATTTTCACCATGGCTGTTTCTCTATTCGTAGCCGTGGGTGATGGGTGTTGTTGGCATCTGGGCAGTAAAGAACCGAGTATCATGCTATAATACCCCCCCCCCCCCCCCCCCCCCCCCGTTAGGTTCTAAGCGTTCAATACGGTGATATATCTTTCTTCTTTATTATATCAATCACTGTTGATGGAATTACAGAATTATATTATGACACGTTTCACTCAAAGCTTAAAAAACAAAGTTTATGCACGATACAAGTAATGGTGCATGAGTCCTATAGGCCATTGATTTTAGATGAGAAATTATGATATGCCTATAGTAGCGGTGTCATTGATTAGGAATTAATGACACGATTAAGCACTCTTTCCACTTCTAACTGTCCCCTTTGAATGTGTGTCGATCACGTGAGATTGTCATAAATTATCATTCACGTGAGATCGTCATAAATTATCATTCACGTATACGCTTACGTTCAAAGTGTACTCTTAGTTGGAGGAGACCTATAGTTACATGGTTAAAGGTGATGTCTCTTTCGCTAGAGCCGTACGTTTGGCCCGTTTTTCTTTTGCCCTTTTCTCTTTAATTGAGGTATCACTTTCGTCCAGGATAAATCACATTCTCATGTAAACAGACTCACTTGCTCTATATCCTTTGTTTTGTATCGGAGGCTTCATTGGTTTTACTGCTGGTAAATCTCACAAGCTTGTATATAGCTGTAAGAGCTCTCTGAACTGATCATTGTTATAGCGAGATTAGAGGGAGTCATATTGGTTATGTAAATAATGGTCAAAGGTCATGTTTTAAAAGGCCACTGTTAAAGCCAGGATGGTTATAAACACTTAATTGTCATGTTTTATTTGTACGTGCCGAGGATCACTTGGACCCCGTTTACAGTGCGAGGCTCGGCCTCGGCTGGGCCGCGCCGAGCCCACCTTCATTTCGGTGTAAACGCGCAAAAGGCCAAATGCGGGGCCAAAATTGGCTTCGCATTAGGCCACGCTCTGGAGGTGGTCTCGGTCGCGGCCGAGCCGCGGTCGCGCCCGGCCTTTTTCTCAGTGTAAACGCAAACTGGGCTAAATGCGCGGCCAATTTTAGTCTGGCTTCCAAACCCTCGCCTGTACTATTTCGCTATTCAGGATATTAACCACTTCAACGTCGAAAACTAGTATAGTTTAAGGTGGTTTTGTCCTGCAAAGGATTTTCTCCTTCGGCATAGGCCTTTGCCCGAACGGCGACTTCGTCGCCACGGAATTCAGTTGGCAAAGGATCTGAAAACCAGACAATCTGAAAACCAGACAATACCAAATTGCGTTTGTTTACAAGTAGAGCGCCACTACGACAAAATATTGAAAGGCTTGAATCAAAAGCGCGGCCGAGCCTGGCAGTGTAAACGGACTAAATTGCGGGGCTCGGCCTCGCAATTGAGGTTGGCCTTGGCCGCAGCTCGGCCGCGGCTCGGCCCAGCCCCGCACCGTAAACGGGGTCTAAGTTTATGCACTGTACGTACTCAAAAAGTCCGTAAATCGACTTAGTCGCACACGCACAGAATTTCCACTTAGTTTGTGTGACAGAAAAACAAATGTGATCTGAATAATGTAGGCCCAAGAAAGTTCAACTAAGTATTTCATTATAATTTCAAGGTGCTATATTACATTCTTTTTTTTTGTCGATCACGGATGACCGACATCTGATGACCCCAAGCGTATCACCTAACTCGTCTTCAGTGTGACGAGTTTCATATCTCGTTTAGATTTTTTTTGCCATGATTGTGTATGAGAAAGTCATGCCTCCAAGATGCGGACAATGATATAATCATAGATTTGTCATACCATTTACAATTGCACATCATAGCAAAGCTTGGCACTTTGAATTTCTCTACAACTGTGCTCGTTTTTTGTTTTTTGTTTTTTTTTAATGAATTTTGTGATCTTCCTGTTTAATTAAGTTATAACTGCACTTAACCAGGGAGGTGGGAAACCTTCCCACCTCCCTGACTTAACCCCAGGGTGCTCCTTTGTACACAATCACAGTGTGGGAGCTGTTTGGGCTGGTTATTAAGGGATTGCATAGTTTTGGTTGTGACCTTAGGCCTTACTTCATGTTTCTAACATTTTTTAATGAGATAAGAAACCTCCTCTGAAATATGAAAGAGCATGTGATTTCCAGAGGAATTCAACTTTTATTTGATGAAAATTAGTTATGAAATGGTTGAGATATCCAAAACAAACTGATCCTAATAAAATTTAGGACCCCCTTTTTATCACGATCACTTTGCTTTACTTCGTTGTTAACATGTCTCAGTCATTCCGTAAACGATTTCATCAATTAAACTTTGAATTCCCCTTATAGAATGGGCATGGCATGTTCTGTACTATTCTATAGTTTCTGGCATCCTGCAAAAAAGTTAAAAGCTCAATCCTCATCTCCATCAATACCATCCCTTTAAACTGCACTGTGTAGTTGATTGTACATATACACAAAGCCTCGCATCTGCATACAGTGTGCCAACTTTTTAGTAGCTTTGGAGAAAATGGAAGCACGGCAAAAAATTACATAACATTTCATGACATTTCAATTCATTTCTTAGCTGTACTCTGAAATATTATCTTTGTTGTGCTAGACAACTGTATTGTCACATTAACCCGTTGAGGATGAGTCCAGACTACTCGGGCAAGAGTTTTATGGGAAATGCATGTTGTTACAAAACCAGCCCGTCCTCAATGGGATAAAACCTAAACCTGTCTGGTGGAAAATTAATTCCACACTGCACAAATAAATAATTTTTGGGCTGTTCTGCATGATTTGGGTATCACATCAATAGCAGAGTTTACTTTAATCAGTGTATGAAGAGGTACATGTATCTGAGAGCAAGTGAGTCTATTAAACCTTTCTGTGCTAAATGTTCACAAATATTGCACACAAATCCATTCATGAATCAAATCAAATCTATGAATAGGTAATGAAGGTGGCACGCAGAGGTTTAACCCGTTGAGGACGTATCCAAAGTATACACGGGCAAGTGTCTATGGGAAATGTATGTTGTACTTGTAGCAAAATCAGCCCACCCTCAACGGGTTAGAATAAGTTATTTCTAGATAATCTACCAGTAAATATTGATTGATGCAATCCTGAAATAACTAGGAAGGCAGAAATAGATCTACAGACTGTAATCCCTGTTGTAAACGTTCAGCTAGATTATAAAATAAATATCTGCATAGTTGATGGAATACATTTTTATCAAATCTCAAGTTTGTAAATTGATGTGGGAAATAAACTAAAGCAAATAATCATCTCCTATGACTGTTTCGGGCAATGGTCTAACATCGCTTAGGGGATCCTTGAGGTGTCTATGAATATCAGCCCTCGCCTTCGGCTCGGCCTGAGTGATAGACATCTCGCGGACTGATCACCTCGGCGATCGCCCTCGGAGTCGATGATTTGCTTTTGTTTAACCCGTCGCGAAGTCCCTGTAAAATATAGTATTTTATTCCGTTGTCGATCTCGAAACAAGTGGCTACTGCAGCAGCCAGTAGTTTAATAATATAAATAACAAAACAAAGTGTATTTACCTCGATTCTGCGGTGAAAGATGGATCTGATCTTGGGAACGCCCACAGACAAAACGTCTACGAAACTGTCTTTGTTGATCCCGCTAGTATCATCACTGCTTGCGTCAGTTGAGAATCAGTTGGTTGGATATCTACACTCACTCGTTGGCCTAGTAATCCAATTGTTGAATGGAAACTTTTTAGCAGAGTAGGTCTAGATTACGGTAGGTCGGAAGTGCCGATACTCGCTGTGCAGATTACAAGTAGCTCGTGGTAGGTTATTGCTGTTGCGATGCACCCATCTTCCGCTCAACGTCCGTGTACCTCGTTTACCCCACCGATTGTGCACGTACCGGACTATTGACAGGGTCGTCGGGGCCCTATACAGAGCACCTGCTGCCGGATCGGAGGGGAGCGATCGAGCGTGTACACGAGTGTTGTACTGAGTAATCCAAGGGCAAGGGTGTTTGGACACACGGCGACGGCTGGTGACTGATGGATGATGGTGAATGGACAGTTTTATGGAGGTACTGGTAGGGAGGTGAAAGGGAGAGGATCGTCGTCTTCTTTCCTCCTCTTCCTAACCAATTTTACAGTCATATGGCTAAAGCCAGGCCTCACAGTGTCAGTGCAGCGGCACAAAATAACTTTTAAAACCCACAAACAGAAAAACAAACAAACCCGGCTGTTTTGTGTGTTTTTGTGTTGTTGTTGTCTCTTTATTGTTCATCCCTGACACTAGTGACAGAGCGGCTCTTTGCGCTTGCTTCCCTTCCCTTCAACGATGAGTACCTGATGTATGATGAAAAAGCTTCGTAAATATACACATTTAGATTGAAATACAGGTACAATGACGTAAATAACACTTATCGGATCTGACATGTAGTAGTGTGCACCCCAACATCAACAGGGCTCTTGGCCAGGCAAACGGCAACAGCCACATCGCACATGAAGCGTTAATTACCATCATTAGGGCTCAAGGTTCATCACCCATTTTGCAGTGATTTGCGATTATTCCTTCACACCTGTGTACGTGTGCCAGGTAATGGTTGACTGCCCTCATACAATGCCTGATGTGTCGTCCCAGGGGCGTAAACTGGGGGTGGGAGGGAGGAGTAGGGGGTGGTGGATGCATCTCTATGTCCCAGCTTACATTATCACAAGATGGGGAATGGCATGTACAAACATCCCCCCCCCCCCCCCGTTTCGGGGAGACAATTTTTTAAGTATTATTTTTGTATGCCAGTGTGTAAACACTTCTTCTCCTGCTTATCATTATTATATTTATAGTTATTAATTTATCATTATCATTGTTATTATTGTTATTATTGTTATTATTATTATTATCATTGTTATTATTATTATTGTTATTATTATTTTGTTATTATCATTGTTTTATCATCATCATCATCATCATCATCATCATCATCATTATCATTACTACAGTTTGTATCTTCTACTTTAACATCATCATCACATCATCGCCGTTACCTTGTCTTTTTTTCCCCATATTTCTGAGCCCTAATAACAATCGTTTTTTCTGCCTCTGCGTGGGATGATGTCTTTCAACGTTTAACAGGAGACTTATAGGCGATGGGGTAAAACATGAAATCTTTACTTCTATTGTCGTTATTACGCCTTAGAACTGTTCGTATTATTACTAGCATTACAAGATATGATCTTATATAATGGCACATGGGGGGGGGGGGTGGAAGGATTCTATGTATACCTCCTGGACACACAGTAAGCGTGCGCCTATATAGATGCCAGTGCGGCGGGCGTGAGCGCTTTAAAAACTATTTTTATTGCTCACATAAAACGGATCTATTTTTCTCACTTCCCTGATTGAAAGTTTTCCGAAGATTCCACCAGAATTGTGCACCAGATTAACCTTGCTTCACTCTTCAATTAGTGGCCTCATTCCTCACCAACCAGATCCTTATTCAATGTGATACTATCAGAGTTGCGATTTCATGTTGTCGTATACATCACATAATAAAAATTTAACATGTAGTGTTGTGCAATCATTTTGCATACAGTTCATAAACTGTTGAGAAAACTTTTAGACCTCGTAAGTCATGTAGCACAAAATAAAACCATTAATGTCAATCATTTTCATTTGCTAGCAAAATCATATGGCATCGACCTATACTCAGTAAATCATAACTAGAAAAGTATACTCGATATCTGTAAAGAAAGTCTTTATTGGCGGAAACCAGACACCATGTCAGCAAATCGAAACTTTACGTTCAACTGACCCTCTCCTTTTGAGTCTAGGGCCTTCATAAAATTATACTGATTGTTTGGTTTTGATTGTGGCGTTGCTTTTATTTCTACTCGGAAATTCCTCAAATACTAAGCGCCGCCGTTTTTCCAACCGTTCATTCCAATCATGATAATGACCTAAAGCTAACTATGATCGAAACAAAAACGCATGCTATGACAAAGGGTTAGTCATTGATAAGAACATATAATGCATACACATTCCATGTTCAAAACATAACACTAAGAGAGAGAGTCACCACAAATTTATACATTCAGGTATTTGACGATCCGACGGTAAACAGTGCTTGTCAAGGTGGTCGTCTTTCTGTCACTGGCCATAGATGGGGTACTGACAGATTCAGTAAATCCAACCACGGATCCTACACCCATACTAGGGTTCACGTTCCAACGGTTGCAACTGTCGATTGTGGAAACATTATTGATGTTAAACATGATCGTATTTGTCATTGTCAAATTATCAACATTTTACATAATTCAGGGCCGGTGCTGCATATTCATAAGTGTGTATGTGTGTGTGTGTGTGTGTGTGTGTGTGTGTGTGTGTGTGTGTGTGTGTGTGTGTGTGTGTGTGTGTGTGTGTGTGTGTGTGTGTGTGTGTGTGTGTGTGTGTGTGTTGGTTGTGGGGGTGGGGGAGTTTATATTTTTGGTGCCATTTCTGGGTTTCATCAGCTGAGCGCAATTTTCTCGTATATACAACTTCCGATGGTACAGTAATCAGATCACAAGCAAAAACAGAAAAAGTTTAAAGGGTGTGTACAGTTCTGGTCGAGGTGAAGATTTAGCTTTTAAAGTTTTGTGAGATATTCAGAAACCACTCTATGAGATGTCAAAGAGCATGCGGTTCTAAGGGGTATCAAAATTTTATTCGATGAAAATCGGTTTTGAAATGGCTGAGATATCCAAAAACAAGGTGAAACAAAGAGATACTAATAAAGTTGGGGCATGTCGCCTTTTATTATTAGCACTTTTTTGGATATCTCAGCCATTTGAAAACCAATTTTCATCAAATAAACGTTGAATCCTTCTTAAACTTACATGCTCTTTCATATTTCATAAGAGGCTTTTCATTATCTCGCTTAGGAATGTTCAAAACATGAATCCCTACCTCAACCAGTACTGTACAGTCCCTTTAAGAGCTTACCCACATTTTTCTGGTACCACTTCCGGGGTAAAAAAAAAAAAAGTTGAAGCTCCGAAAGACCCTATGTATTCCAAATACTATGCAAAAAAGAAAGAATAACCAAATTGTTCTTATTGTGTGTGCCATGGTTTCTCTTTCTTCAATAACATGCAAGGAGAGAGAGAGGGAAGGGGAAAACTAACATTAGAGGGAAATATCTTTTGCTCCTTTATTTTTCTGAAGGAGACGGTTTCCGTGAACTATTTGGACCAAATAATCCCTCGCTCTCTGTAGAGATCGAGAACATTACAACGTTGCAAGATGCCTATTGGTTGATGTATTCATGGAAAGATTTGAAATCACCATGCATAAAATAAAATAAAATGAATGAATGTATTAATTAATTACTTGATGAAAAATTAATGGATTACTAAAGAAATATAGAGGAGAGATTGTTTAATTGATTCATGGATGGATTGCCTGACAGACAAACAAAGCATATATTAGTATACAATTATACTTTGCCCTGAGAGTTTCTGGCTAAAACTATGGGCAGAAGGAACTCCAAAAGAACTGTTCACCAACGGGAGCGTAGCCTCGAAATGAATAGTTATTTTAGAGGAACCGAGGCCTATACATAGTTTTAACCAGAGGCTTAAAATTAGGCAAAGTCTATTTGTTTCATATTTTAGATCAAAAGATTAGAAAAAAGGGGGAAATGGAAAAGAAATATATGAGGCGAGAAGTCATGTAATGGATGCGATACGGGTTGTAAAGGGTCAGAAGCAGCACACGATGTCAGAACTGCTTTGTGATGTTACAATCATTTTGTTCATAAATGTTACTACTTCGTAGTACATTTCACAGTACAGAGTGACGGTGCGAACCAGTGAGCAATGCCAGACATGCCAGAATTGCTTTATGAGGTCACAACTGTTTTGTTAGAAAATTATACACATTTCGCAGAGTGACGATACGAAGTTGTGCGAAATGTCAAAATTGCTTTGTGGCGTCACAATTGTTTGTGAGAAATTTATTGTTACATTTTCACAGAGTGACGGTACGTGCAGTGCCCGATGTCAGAATTGCTTTGTGATGTCACAATTGTTTTGTTTACAAAAAAAAAAAAAGAAAAAGAAAAGAAAAATGTTACATTTCAGAGAGTGACGGTACAAAGCTGCGCCAAAATTTGCTGATTGCTTTGTGACATCATTTCCTGATTGCTTTGTGACATCATTTCCTCCGCCAAGGGAGGAGGTTTTGTTTTCATCGGCGTTGGTTTGTTTGTGTGCGAAATAACTCAAAAAGTTGTGAACGGATTTGGATGAAACTTACAGGAAAGATTAAGAATGACACAAGGAAAAGATTATAATTTCTTTTGTAGTGATACGGGAATTTTTATGGATTTTATCACGGAGTTTTTATGTTTTGGCAGGTAGGGGTCAATGAAATTCGGAGTTCAATCTGCGCATTTTTTGAGGTTTGCATACGCGCACTAAAGTGCGTGCTCTAGTTTCTGAAAAGGTGAGGCGCGCCGCCCAGCGGAAGTTGATGACGTAACAAAAGGCTTGAACTACTGAAGTACATTGTGAAATCGGGCGATTTTCAGCATGCATAGGCCTACGTATGGGAGAAAACTACTTTTCTAGGCCTATATGGGAGAACAAGATCGTGTCGAAAATGAGCTGCTTGGAGCTTGGAGGTCTGATGCCGCGCTCTCAGAGTGATTCTCTAGTTTTGCAAATATAGTACTTCATGGAGTGTCAAACATACCAACACTGACAATTCAAGTTGAAAATACCTATTACTGTATCACATGAAGGTCTTAAAATCACTGGAGGATAAATTTTTGATCCAAAATATAAATAAAGACATTCCAGCTGAGTGTGACGTATCATGCACCCTAGTGAACCAGAAAGTTACACAGATCACGAAGATACAAAATTAGAGAAGGTTTAGCTTTCTGAGAGAAAAAAAAACCCTCTAATTATACCTGTTTGATGATGGATTGAGATCAATGCAGGATGCGGATTGATAGACAAAACAAAAAGAGGTATCTGACGATTTTCCGGCCCATACAGGGTCTCTACACCATCTCTCACCAATTTCATGATATAAACGGGGAAGGTTGCGATGACTGGTACAAGTACATTTGCTCTCCCCCCCCCCTTCCACACACACACACACATCAACAAAACAGTTATTTTTGAAATGTTGGAAAAACAAAACACAAGTTAAGATCAGCCCTGTGACTGATATGACTATTAGAAAGCAGTACAACATAATTTTAATACTCGATATAAAATTAGTCGAATCCAAGTGAAGTAAAGTTGTGGCTGTGATTGCCCCACTGAACGTGACAAAAACTTACTAAGTTAAATACAGTGTACTATTTTCTCATCCACAATACAAAGTTGATTATTTATATGACTGTTTATATGATTGAGTCTTTACTTGAGATATGGACAATGTACTCATAAATATTGCGCAGCGCAAAGTACTACCGGTAGTACACTACTATTTCTAGTAGTAGTAGTAGACTGCTCAGGATACTAGTAGGTCATTTGCGAGCTGCTCTTTATGCATTGAATCCGTGTTGTCTGCTGACCCCGCTAGCTAGCTCGCTAGCTGAGCTGTGCTGTGGCTCGTCTGTTGATGCGGACATTCTTTGTTTACATGGCTAGGCAGGCATATCGGGTCATCAGGTGAGTATTTTACGGGGGAGATTTGGCAGAGTTATTTCTTCATGAGATGCAAACATTGTTAGGGAGTACTAGTATCCATGATTAATTCTAAGTGCATTATATTTTGAAAGGTTTCTCAGAGAGCACGTCGCATACACAGCCTTGTTGCTGTCTGTAGCCGCTTACCTACACACTGCCACGGTCACAACACGTACGAAAGGAAAAGGCAGCGGCTGTGGAGCTAGCTAGCTAGCTAGCTGTCGATATAGATAGTAGTATACAGTACACTCAATCCAAAGTCAAGATCCTACACACTGTAGGATCTTGGCTACAATGACAAACCTGTACCACACACTGAAATGGCTGTCTCAGCTCTTCCTTTGTTGTATGCTCATAGCTGTGACATATCGAATTAATTTATTTTGAGTTTTCAGGAAAATGTTCAGCTGAGCCAGATGAGATGAGATCTCATCAAAATAACCATTCATGTAGCTTCTAACATCATTGTTTCCAATTGCAATTCAACCCCTACTTACAACAGTACAACCTAGGCTGAACTAGCTATGATAGCGTTAGGTTCTGTATAATATAATACAACTGTGAATTCAGACTTTGCATTGTTATAATAATCTGAAGTTCAAATTATTATTCATGACTCTCCGACACCCTGGAAATAGATTCTAGGTACCGGTACAAGATTTGTTGTATGCCGGAAGGAGTATGAGACGATGACATCACCACATTTGACTAAAGTTAGGTATAACTTTGTTCAAACACCAACACACATGCACACAATGCTGGGATCCCACAGCAAAAGATTAAGAAGATACTGCACAATTCTTTGATTCTTCTTTCATTATTTTTTCGAAGCAGGCCTCATAGTTTATCAAAGAAATTAATAAAACAACACTGTTTTTGTGTGGGCAGGTGTTGGCCACTCCATTCACTGGGTTAACCCGGCCTGCTCTGCAATTATGAATGAATAAAGTGTGATCTTTTACGTGCATAGTTTGTGACTCTCTCACACATGGGACCTCCATTTTTTGTCATATCCGAGGGACACTGTTTTTGCCTCTTTAGATGGGACGGTATGATTCCACACAACATTGAGACTTGGAAATCAAACCCAGGTCAATCGAATAGGAATGCAGACGCACTACCGACTGAGCCATATCACTGCCCTTTTGGACCATTCTTGTCTGTTAGAAAAAAATTGTAGTCCCACATATTCATATTTATGCTGCATGTATAGTAGATGCATTTGGGTCCAGTTCATACATTATGTATGAACTGGACCCAACCCCAGTGGATCAAGACAAAAATAATTATGTGGTCTCATATTTGCTCTAATTGTCCACAAAATTAGAAGACAAGATGATTTTTCTTTTTCAAGGAGCACCTCCCCCACACCCCACTTAACCTGTGAATATAGGAGTACATGTCATATCGCTCCAAGGTCAATATATTAAATGAATGCCTGTTCATCTGATGCTATTGAAATTGACAGAAAGAATGCAGTTTAACCATTGAACTTTGATGAATTCTTTCAAACAGACAAAGTGAAAAAAAAAGTTACTTTGAAGCTAAAACAAAGAGAGTTTTGTTATTGTATGGTTTGTCTGTGATTTTTGAGGAACAATAAGAATAGTCAAGCAATGATGTTATTACTGCTAATTTCTTTTGAATGCACTGATGTATGATTTCAAAACCTTTGGTGGTTTATGATGTAGGTACTGCAACATGTTTCCCCTTCAAAGTGACCGGGTCAATATATGAATGATTATAACACAAAGGATATTAATTATCCCATTGTCAGTACTTTGCCAAAAAAACACAACAAAGAATATGGGTGCATGCACTTTGGTATTTGAGCAAATCACCCTGGAGGCTTGTTTACCAAGCAGAGCATTGGGCAAATTAACTGTTATTAAGCCTTTTCTACATGTAGCTGCTCCCATCCCAAAGAGAGAGAGAGAGAGAGAGAGAGGAAGAGGAGGAAAAATATTCTGCTAAACTTTTGAGCACTTCACAGTACATTGCATGAGACTTTCTGAAAATAATATGAAAATATGAAGTCAATGAGATAATGCTAACCTGTAATCCATACACATAACTTACTGGAGGTGTTTGTCTTTATTGTTTTGTTTTTCTCTAGGCCTGCGAGTAGTGAATGCTGCTCCCTATAACTGAGACACAACCAGTGCACTGCCGTGAACGTTACTCGGAACAGTGACCATATTTGACGTCTGTATACTTTTTTTTAACCGGTAACAGCCATGGATTTTCAGGCCGATCTGCAGAACTGTTAGGTTCATTGCTGTACTGATGTAAGTTCAGCTGCAGTGTGAGTCTACATGTTTACTATTAACGTGACACAATCTACTACCCATACTTGAGCAAAATGGAACAGGCAATCTGCAAATGAGACTTGGGCTTGCTTCTAACTGTCAGAATAGTTTTGACGAACACATACCGTTGACATCCCTTGTACATTCAAGTTTCCTGTCTCCTTGACACTGATAATTTTAGTCCGGGTACATGTGTGAGCAGACAAGAGGCCGAGAAATTTCAGCCTGCCATGGAAGGTTTTAGGGATGAGCTATTCTTGGCTCCTCAACGGAGTGATCTACATCATTATGCGTCCTTACTCTTGAGTGACAGATACCCAACCTACTGCTGACATGGGGGACTCTGTCATCATGACGGAAATAAATAGCTGCCAAAGCCAGGATTGTCGCTCATCATTACAGCAATGTAGGCCAGAGCTGAAAGGAATTGGAGATGGAGTAGCAGTTGGGAACTTGTACCGTAATGGGGTCTCAAATTTTGATGACCACCAGTACCAGAACAGCTGTGGCTGTGATCCCCCAAAGTCAAGTGATGGCTCAAACAGGGTCTTGGAACCAAGTGATGAACAGCAACCAGAGGGTGCCACCGAAGTAGGCTTCTCCAACATTTGTGACACTCCTACCCTGGCAGATGAGTCTGAGAAACCAACTTCAATGCAGGCAAGCCATGTGGTCACAGAACATTCAAGACAAGGCTCAAGATTCTTGTCTGGCATCAGTGATGCATGCTCCTCATCTCCAGGGATGAACTCACCACAAAGTGATGACACTGGACAACAACCTCTTTGCCAACTGGAACCAATGTCTATGAAGTCAACTGAGAATTTTAATGATGGGAGTTTGGTCTTGTCAGAAGACCAGGGGCAATCAGGTCATCATCAAAGCAACAATCTTCCTCCACTTGATAGTCAAAGAACTGCCAGCAGTAGCAATTCTCTTATTTCAGACTCATTCTCGGCCATTTATGGATCAAACCGATGCAGTGACGTAGAGAGTGCCTGTACAATAGCAGACTTAGTGGAGCAGTCAGTGTGGGGAGGATTACAACCTTGTGAACCACTATCTTCTCGAGCTGTTAAGGAGCATCTTAAAATACCTGACCCCATGGGTACCTCTAGTGATGTGACAAGAGAGAGAACTTCTGATCATTGTATTGTAGATGAGGGCATTGGTACCACTCGCCACAAAGATTTTCCATATCTTGCTATTCCCAGTGAAGAAACCCATACCAATGAGCAGAAAAAGACAGATCCCACAATTACAAAAGTAGTACAAACCAGGTGTCTGGATCAAGTTGTCAGAGATAGTGCAGCAGAAAGGTCACCAGCATTCGAGAGCCAGCACATTGAGGGTGCTCTACCAAGTAAAGGGACCATGAGTCTCCCCAGGAATAATGATGAAGGAGCAGTTGAAAATGTGTCTGCTGAAAAATTTGCATCAGGAGCAGCACTTGGGGAGTATTATGAAGAGACATTAGCAGGAGAGGGGCTTGTCAAAAGCGCAAATGAATCTGAACATTCAGTAGGGGATACTGTTATCAAGCAGACAGGTGAAATTGAGAGGACTAAAGGGAGGATGAATTCAGAGCATTCTCATGACCGCTCAGGAAACGTAGGCAGTCAAGTCGGTTGTGAGATAGACACTGAGAATTCTCCATACGTGTCACAAAAAGGAGCAGAAAATGAGATAGACTTCAGTCAGAGTCAAGTCAAGGAAACGGAAGAGACAACACAAGTTGAAATGGAGGTAGGACTGGATGGGCATCTGAAGAAGGATGAAAAGGGAAGTGTGCAATTTGAGGGAGAAAAAGGAGCTGCTCATACAAACAGTCAACATGATGGCCACACAGATGAGAAGTGTGACAAATATTCAGGAACACTGAGAACTGATATAGAGTTGGGGCATGAGACACATATGTGTACCATGGTTAAGTTCGCCAACGGCACCTGCAAGTACATCAAAGACGAACCAGTTAGCGATGAAGAGGATTCCTTCTATTGCAGCAACACCAGAGGAAATGATGAGAAGCATGCTGACATGGACCTCATCCACATTCAAAGACATCTGAAAGTAGAAGCTCCTTCAGCTGAGACTGCGGAAGGTTCCCAGTCCTTTGGAGGCCCTGCATTGCAACAAAGTCCAGAGAGGACCGACTCGGACCTTTCACAAACTGGTGCGGACAAGGCAGGGACTTTGTTCTCCCCTGAAACAGACAGTAGTGGGAGCAGTTTGATTCCAGGTTCCATGGAGAGGGAAGCTGCCACTGATGGCCAATCCAGCTGCGAATATGACAGTGAAGGATGGCAACTTGGCTCTGACGATGGACAGGTAAGTGAGCTGTCAGTATATGCTTAACTTCATTATCAAATTGGGACTAGACTGCTACCCTGAAAGCAATATGCGCCAGAGTTAAAGAAATGGGAAATGTCCAATTGAAACATTAGAATCAAAAGATTATGATTTCACTCCGAGGAAGGTGAAACATAAGCCAATATGCATCTGTACTTATGGGTAGGAAGTCGAATTGCAGGCAACTTCAGTTATAATAATCTTTTGGAGGAACAGTTTTTTTTTTTAATTGAAATTTTGTTATATCCAAAAGGAATTTTACAGGTTTTAAGATAATGATTTTGGGACTTCAAGTTTTACTTTGGTGTACAATCCTTTTTGTCTCGCCCACCGGAGGTGAAGGCGAGACTAAGGGATCCAAATGGCGTCCGTCCGTCGTCCGTCGTCCGTCGTCCGTCCGTCGTCCGTCACAAATGTTAAAGTTTACCTGCAAGACTCTCTTATGATGCATAACTTGGCAACTGTTACAGCAATGGCAGCCACACTTGGGTGATAGAAGCACTAGGGGTATCTTCATGTTATGGTGTTGTCAGAGGTCATGTGATGATGTCAAAGGTCATTTGAGGTCATATATTAAAGAGTATGTGCAAGACTCTCTTTTCTATGTTAAAGTTTACCTGCAAGATTCTCTTTTGACAAATAACTTCACATAAGTTGCTTGGATTACAACCTAACTTGGGTCATAGATGAACTGGGGGTACCTTCATGTTATGGTGCTGTTGGAGATCACAGGATAAGGTCAAAGGTCATTTGAGGTCATACGTTAAAGTTTACTTGCAAGACTCTCTTATCACATGAAACTCCACACATGTTGCTACAATGGCAATCAAACTTGGGTGATGGATGCACTGGGGGTACCTTCATGTTATGGTGCCGTAAGAGGTCACATGATAAGGTCAAAGGTCATTTGAGGTCATACGTTAAAGTTTACTTGCAAGACTCTTATCACACGTAACTCAGCACGTGTTGCTACAATGGCAATCAAACTTGGGTGATGGTAGATGTCTCTTGGGAAGTTGAAGGTAACCACAAGGTCAAAGGTGACAGACGGGGGTCAACGAACTTTTAGGGCCCAATGTTAAGTTTTTAGGGCGCATTTCGTTTATGGCTCATGACTTTTGATCCCTTTGTCCGTTTGTGACCAAACTTGGATGGAAGATACATGCCCCTTGGGGAGGTGAAGGTCGTCACAAGGTCAAAGGTCACAGACAAGGGTCAACAAACTTTAAGGGCCCAATGTTATGTTTTTAGGGCGCGTTTTGATTGTGGCTCATAACTTTTGATCCCTATGTCCGTTTGTGACCAAACTTGGACGGTAGATGTCCCTTGGGAAGTTGAAGGTCATCACAAGGTCAAAGGTCACAGAAAGGGGGTCAACATATTTTTAGGGACCAATGTTAAGTTTTTAATGGCGCGTTTCGCTTATGGCTCGTTACTTTTGATCCCTTTGTCCGTTTGTGACCAAACTTGGATGGTAAATGTCCCTTAGGGTGTTGAAGGTCACCACAAGGTCAAAGGTCATAAGCAGGTCAATTAACTTCTGGGAGTTATAAAAATATTAATTCCTTGTGCGCGAATGGGCGAGACACAATTTGGCGATTGCCTTGTTTTTTTTTTGTAACTCATCATGAGCACCATGAAATGTTTGTCAGCCATCACTTACCAATGAACAGACAAATTTAAACCCTTACTCACCCCTTCTAGCACCAATTAATTGAAGTGTAGCTTTAACAATACTTCTGAACTTATAAACTCCTGATAGTCTTTTGCAAAGACCCTGAGCAAGTTTGTATACTGTTTCCATAATGGGAAAAAATATACCATAATACATTGTACATTTACTCAGTACTGTTTTAAGATATTAAAAGTTTTAGAATACCCCTTGATCATACTCTTTCATCATGCGCTCATTTTTATGACTTATGAATATGATATGCCAGAAATATCTATACTGGTGACTGGAATTTGTCCTTTATGTAGACATTGTTTCTCAAATTTAACTTGTATCTCTTCCTCCCTGTATCATATTTACCCCAATGGAATCCTCACATAATAAATAAATACAGTTTGCTCAAGTACAAAATTTGTATTTTAACCCGTTGAGGACAAGTCCCGAGTATACTCGGGCAGGTGTCTATGGGAAATGCGTGTTGTAGCAAAATCAGTCCGTCCTCAACGAGTTAATAGTCTGTACAATCCTTTCCATCCACAGAGAAGGAACAGAGCAATTTGATAATAAGTATCTTTTAAGTTAATTGTCCTCATATACTCTAGAAACTGAGTGGTAATTTGATTTACGTTTGAAGGAAATTGTTTTAAAAATCATTTAATCGTCTCAAATTTAGAGACAAATGTACATCACCTCAACCTGATTCAGCATTATTGGTCAAAGACATGTTTAAAGTGCAACATTTGCCCTTCAGGAATAAAGCAGGATGCCTCTGTTTGTTTGTTTTTCTGCTTCCAGGAAAAAAGCACAACTTCAACACTGCAGAGAGATGAGAGTGATGATGGGATTTCTTGTGGTAAAAGTAAGATTATTTGGGTTTGCGTGTTTTGTTGGTTTGTGAGAATTCTACTTCAGTATCAGTGCCGTGTCATCATAATTTGAAAGTTACCCATACCAAAAGATTACCGTAGACATATTTTGAATTTTTAGCAGACATGTAGGCCAACACAGAGGCAAATTACCACAAGAAAGTTTCCATACTGTGTTCTGTTGAAAAATCAAACTGATTTACACACAAATAGAATGCATTGATGTTGGAAAACACAAAGTTAAAGACTATTCTTGTGCTTAAGAAAATAATTACCTCATTTGCACATGGTGTAACTTATGTGACTTCTTGAAATTTTAAACAATTAGTACTGTATACGCTGAATATTTCGCGAGGTTTTATTTTGCAAATTTTGCGGGTCAGGTGCTATTCGCGAAATTAAAGACACATGAAAATATTGACTCTGATGATCCCAATAATGTGAATGTGACGAATGCGTGTACACTTCTCTGTTTAATACAGGACTCCACGATCGGGAATTTAACCCGTTGAGGACGAGTCCCGCGTATACTCGGGCAAGCGTCTATGGGAAATGCGTGTTGTAGCAAAATCAAATCGTCCTCAACGGGTTAACCACTGGCAAAATCGTTGGGAAGTCCCGATTCATGAAAATTTAGACCCGCGAAATATATGGCGCACAATGTATCGTGTACAAGTTCCACAGCATGTTATGTCCGCTCATATTATACTTTGCTGATGGTTTGAAAAGAAGAAGTTGAAGCAGTTTCATAGACAAACTTCATGCTGCTGGCAGAGAGACTGAGATGTTTAATGAGACACACTGAAAAAACACATAGACTTTATGCAGCCTAGCACTAGTTGTATCTTTTGCAGAACATTTTGAAGGCAATGGGAATGAATTTTGAAATGTGTGGAGTATGAAGCCTGTTGCGATTCAACATTGTGCAGTTTTTAGCACTCTCTTTGCCCATAATCTGTCAAATTCAGCTAGGTAGTTGAAATGTCATTAACGCTGATCTCATGTATCTGAGTGTTACTACGTACTTACATATGTGACTAAAATAAATGTGAGAATTTGTGTAGTATTAAGTAGTGCTTCAGTTCTTAATCATTGTATTGGGGGGGGGCATTTTCTTGTAATTACCTTTTAAATCATGTAACAATATCGTCATGAATGGGTCATAGTGGTGAAGAGGTACATGTAGAGGAAAAACCAAGTCAAACAGATGTACAGTACAAGAAGAGACTGCAGGAAAGAAGTGAAGTGGCCTATCTCTTAGAAGATCTCACTGAAAGAACATATTTAATTGTGTGTGGCTGGAGTGAAACACTTTTGATTGCAAAGAACTGGAAGCGGCAGCCAAGTTATCTGGGCAGGTAGTTTCAATCCTGAGATTTTTCCAGCAGATTGTGGATTGCGATTCTGTTACAATCAAATCACACGTGAATAAAGCTTTGACTAAAATCCAGTAAAAAAAAAAGTGCAAAATTGTCTCAAAATGGTGAGACCTTGATGTTCAGTATTTGCAAATATGCTTTACAAACAGTATTTTTTTAGACTGATGTATTTTGTGTGCGCATCCTCTTTTCATACAGAATTCTGTGCTGCTGTCCGATGTCCAGATTGTAAGAAACTGACATGCACCTGTAGGATGGAAGAGCACAAGCTCACCTGCACACAGAGCAGTGATCTTGACACCGGCTTTGTGGAAGCAACCTGTACATGTCCTGAGTGTGGGGTTGACTTCTACAAGAAGGAGGATCTTACCATTCACCTCAGCATCCATGAAGTACTGGCTCGTAATGCTCAGAAGATGCAGGAGACGTGCTCACCAGAGCCTCAAGGGTGTGTTCGGGAGGATTCTCAAAGTGTCGACAGTGAACCAAATGCAAACAGTGAAGCCTCGAGGTGCAGCATCTGCGAACGGACATTTCCCGACCCGACAATGGGGCCGTACCATGAAATGATGCACAAGAAGTACCCTGTCCACTGCTCCAAGTGCAACGTCTTCTTCAGCACATTGCTTGACCTGCACCAGCAGCGCTGCTTTGGCAAGAAGCGTCACAAAGTGTTCAAATATCGTTGCGCAAAGTGTAGATGCATCAAGCTGGACTTGCACAAGATGATGAGACACAGGGCTAGGTGTAAGGGTCATACGGAGATGTGCGGAAAGTGCAAGCAGAAATTTTACACTTTTAAGGAGTTGGCAAGACATGCAGAGGTATGCCCTTCTGATTGGAAGGACACGCAGATGGTGGAGGAACACAAATTAAAAGTATCTCAGAAAAAAATTAATGGGCCATCTGTAAGTTTCGGAAAAATGAAGTGTAAGCATTTAGAACATTCAGCTGCTCCAAAACGTAAGCATAAGAAAATTAAGAAGAAAAAAAGGTCATCAGTGCTGGAGAAAGTTACAGACCTACCAGAGAACATTGTAGCAACATCACAGGAGAACTGCCAGATTTGGGGAAGGCATTCAGTGGAATTGATTCAAAGTCATGCCAAATCAAATAAATCATATAAATTGTGCTCAGATTGTATGCCCAAGGTGCTTGAACGCTCAGGAATGTCAAAGTCTAGGAAGAGAATTTTGTCACCATGTCATGAGGTTTCTGAGAAATCATCTATGTTAGCATCAACATCATCCAAGACAGACCCTTCCAGTGTGATCTCTACTGTGGTTGGGAATACATGGACCCCATTGACCAAGAAGGCCAGAAAATCCCTTGACAAAGTATGTGAGGGTTGTGGCTGCAATTTTGAGGATTTTCTAAGCTTACGCAAACACGTTTCAGAATGTAAAGCTATTGACAACAAGGAGCAGTCACTGCAAGAGTTTTCTGATTCAGAGAAAACTCCACCAACACCATATCAGCAGCTGAGCCGCACACCACCGTCACAGCAGATTCACTGCACATCGGCTATTGCATCCATGTCAACTTCCATAGACAATGTCGCTGTGGTATCCCCTCCAAAAGATACATCACAAAGGTCTGCTGTTGAAATTGCCGAACCTCTATCTGTCAGAGTTCCCTCTGAGCAAGAAGCAGCTGTAAGTACATGTAGCTCTGACAGTCGGCCTTTGGGCTGCAGGCTTGAGAATCCACATCAGGTGCCAGCCAAGAGTTTTGAGGGGAACATTGAATGTGTCAAGGGAGGTATTACCAACACAAGGACCAAGACTCTAACTGGGGACCAGATTTCCAAAACACTGCACATTCTGAAACAAATAGATGCCAGCTTTCATTCTTTAGTTAAAATCAATGCTTCGTCACCCTCGTCAGGCCAGCAGACACCTCAGTGCAGTGTTTCTCATCATTGGAACAGCAACAACCCTGTGCACAAACAGGAAGACACTGAGGCAAGTCAGTCAAACAGTTCTCTTTCATCTAAGCACATTGTAACAGTATGTAGCAGTGAGCATGAGAAGAAAGCTGAAAGGGGCACAGATGACGTCATCAAGCAAACATCTTTCCAGAATTCTCCAAGCAGTGAGACTCTCGTGCAGAGTCACAAGGACTCGCAAATTGAAAAGTGCTCTCTCGCTGGTGGCCTTCGATCCTTGGAGTCAAAGGATGTCATGCCAGAAGAGAGTACCCAGGAATCAGCCTTATATGTTCCCATCCCGGTGGCTAACACGACTCATCAGATGTCCCCTGTACCTCAAGTCTCAAAGTGTGTATCATTAGCAGCCAATTCCACCTCATCTGAGAGAGTAGGAAATGTGGCTATCCCTAAGCTGCCACTATCAGTTATCAAACGGGACTTTGAAGAAATAAGGAAAGGTGGTAACAATGACGGCCCCAATGGGATCATGTGCAACCGAGGGATGGAGCAGCAGTCACTGACTCACCAAGATGCCAGTGAAAGGAAACCCGATGACAAATCTTGCCAAGATGCCCCTCCAGAGATGGGCATTTCCTCTGTATTTAAAGACTGCAGCAAGCGACCAGTCCCCAAAAGGCTTCACACACTAAGAAATGAAATGAAAGTGACAGGTGGAAATTCAAAAAATAAAGGCATGTTTGGGGATGTCTTGAAACGGGAACCCAGTGCTGTTCTATCAGACTCTGTCTCGGCTTCAGTTAAAGTAGAACCTGATGTGGAGAGAGGGAATTCTGCAAACTGTGATATTGCATCTGATGGGGATGATGTAACACACTTCTGTGTTTACTGCCTGGAGGAGTATCACTCCAAGGAGAAACTGTGGATGCATGCTGCTGTTTGCCGGGATGCCCACTTAGTCTCCATATCCAGTCAGGTGACAGGAGGCCTTGAACGGGAGCTCAATGGTCTGACAGTAGCAAAGTTGAATGACCCTGTCCCCTTCACAATCTTGGATACGACCTTTGGAAGCCGAAATAAAGAAGTATGCGATGACATCGGTGTAAATCTTCAGCTTATCTCAGTCAGCAAAAAAGAACAGATGAGGCAACAGCTGATCATGGGGATAAAGTCCACAAAGAAGAAGAAAAAGAAGAAGAAGGAGAAGAAAAAGAAAAAGAAGAAGAAGGAGAAAAAGTTCCAACTGCTTTTTTCATTTTCCAGAGGTCACAGAAATAGACACCGAGATGTGAGACGTGCAGTGCATCTAAAATGTGAGCTGTGCAATCGGAAATTTGAATCACAGAAACAATTTGAAAAACACAAGCGTGCTCATGTCACCAAGCATGTCAGAAAGAAGCTGAAACTGGAGCTGAAGAAGCTGAGTCCCCGGGAGTGTGCAGAGTATAGCAGGGATTGTGGGTCACTGGAACAGAGTGCTGTGGTCAAAGGTCAGAAAACCGTCCAGATGTCTGTTGTGAAAGTCGAACCATCAAGCACCAACAATGTGCACTCACTCTCAAAAGCTCCCTTGGAGTGTGCAGAGTACAGCAGGGATTGTGGGTTGCCGGAACAGAGTGCTGTGGTCAAAGGTCAGAAAACCATCCAGATGTCTGTGGTGGAAGTCGAACAGTCTAGCACCAAGAATGTGCACTCCCTCTCAGAAGCTGACACCCCAATGTCAGTGGGTGAGTCTTGCGTGATGCAAGCCACGACAAACAGTTCTGTCCTTGATACAACAGAGCCAGCTGCGCCGAGAGACGACGGAGCTAGCAGCAGTAGCAAGCACAAAGTGGATGAATCCCAAAGCATCCCTGTGCAAGCTTGCAATGGTGAACCAAAGAAGAAGAAATCTCCTGGTGTTGTTGGTGTGACTTTTCCTCCAGTTATTGAGGTGTTCTGCCAGGTGTGTGGGCAGAAATTTGGTCATCCATCAACATTAGAGAGACATGCCAAGCTGCATCAAAGCTAGGTTTGTTCAAAGACATGAAGACTCCATCTGATAAAAAAACTTGCAACAGAAATTGCTTGGCAACAATGACTATCAGCCACATGTTGATCAAATCACATAGAGGCTGAGATAAGTTTACTTTTCAACATTGAATGGCTATTTGTTTATGTTTGGGTATCAAAGTGCAATTCTACATTGTTTAAATCAGCATTGATCAATGCAGTTAAGTCAGGCATTGGAGAAGGGTGTTGTTTTTTTAAAAGTAATTATGTAAGGTATAAAAGTGAATAGAATTTACAAGTTTCACATGTTTTCACGTGACAGTGATAAGATTGTAATAATCATAACCACATGTCATTGGAGGGGGTGATGTTGTCATCATCTCAAAGTCCTGCATTGACTTGTATGTAAATTTGAGCTAAAATCAAAACAAAGAAGTTGTATCCTTGGCATTATCAACTCAACCATGTTATGGAATGGCACTCTACGTACACTGTACTTACATGTATATGATCCATTTCTTTACATTCAATCTCTTCTTACAGAGTTTCAACTGTGTAGATCTTGTCCCTTTATCAGGCAGGGAGCACAGCAAGAACTTGTTTTGTATACTTTCACTACAAAGTGTCGCCAGGGGCATTATGATTCCAGGTTGTCTGTCCATTGTTTATAGCATATTGCCTGACAATAAATCTATTGGGAAGATTTGTGGCATGGGGTCGAGGGTCAAAGGTATGGTTAAAAAGGCCAAAATTACATTATTTAGTGCTGAAATCCCAACTTGGTATATGCCTGCATTAGGCTGACCTACTGCTTATGGTTTTGTAGAAGAAGAAGAAGAAGAAGGAGAGGAAGAAGAAAAAGAAGAGGAAATAGAAGGAGAAGAAGAAGAAGAAAAAAGAAATGGGCCATGGGATCCAAGTCAAGGTTCAAAGGTCAAGTGAAACTTGATTTGAAGAATATATATTAACTACTCAACACATTTGGGGTTGTGTTATCAATCTCTCAAACATGTCATTGCAATTTCTTGCGAGTCACATGAAACCGTCATCTTACATTGACAAGATGTATTGTAGACCTATTGGGAGAATAGTATGATATGGTGGAAGCATACCAGTCGTCATAGCAACATTTCTCTAGTTTTAAAAATTTCCTGATGAATTTACATTGTAGAACTTTAGAGTAGTGGTGATAATGCCAACCCGTGAATTTTCGAAAAGGATATGGGCAAGGGATCAATACATGTATCTCTGTATTTATCATCATTGTCAAAATTTTGAGATCTTCTTGACACCTATTTTTGTCTCTACGTTGGAAAAAACTTCACACCAGTAGTGACAATGTTGACCATGTACACATTTATTCTTTGGTAAAATAACATATTGGTCAAAATGCATTCCAAGATGTAATGTGCACAAAGTGCAGGTTCCAGAAACTGAATCTTTATATATGTACAAGGAACTTGTGTTTTGTTTTTGTTTGCTTGGGTTCTTTATTTATTTATTTATTTATTTATTTATTTATTTATTTTGAGGGGAGGGCTCTTTGTTTGTGCAAATTACATCCTATAACCTTTCTAATTGGCTTTCACCACAGCTGTGTCCAGATAATATGATATTGTGTAATTTATGGCCAATCATATTCTTTTATTCTTTTTAGGACCTGCTGAATTGTGGAAATTGAAAAGTCTATGATGAGCGTATCATACTTGTATATCCATTAGTGATAAACAAATGACAGCTGATTATTTTCAGAGTTTTTTTCTCCAGTGTTATTCCCCAACATGGTAATTTAGGACCTAGTGACAAGGTGTGATGGCAGTAGAGTTGTACAAGATGTACAGTGTTTATAAGGAGTTCATTTACATAACAATTAATTTTGAATATGTGCATTGTACTTACATGTACCATTCCACTACCTGCAGTCAAGTTTGCAGTGCTCATGACCCACACTGAAATAATTGTTATGTAGTTATTTAAGACAATATAGTAATCGCTGGTGATGAATCTTTTTTTTTTTTTTCTAAAATGATGTTTGTCTATACATGTACACTGTATCAGGTAGTGAACAACATGAATGGTATGAAACTTGCACCTATTTTTTTTTTTTTCTGGTTATTCATACAATCATGGATTGAGCATGTTACAATGTATGTGCTTACTGATTCAAGGAGATGTGACTGCAAAGCACACGATGGTCAGCAAAATGATTTAATTTTATTTATTATCTTTTTTTTTGTGTCTCTGCCAAGACTAATGAGGAATGCTTGCAGTCAGTAATCCTTCAGCAGTGTGATCTTCACAGTGACTGAACTTGTCTGCAAAGATGATAGATGATTATAAATTACATCTGCAATATAAAAAGCCATTTATGAACTCATGATCATTTAGCAAGTTTATTACTGAAATTTTTACATGTGTGCCATCACAGTTGGACATTTTGATTCTCGGCTCAATGTAGTGCAGGCAGGGATGAAAAGCCCAACATTCAGTTGGAGCAAGAATCGTAATTTGCAATGAGAGGATATGAACTCGCACTCAGTATAGTCATGAGGTCAGGGTTGAAAGTTCAAGATTTTGTGCAAAGGTGGTGATGTTTTGTGTGAAAACAAAGATCGAATTAAAAGGCCAGTTAGCCTGGGGAGTTATGGGTGGCCTAGCTAGGATACTAGGCTTCACGTCTTGGAGGTCGCAAACCAGAAGAAAAGGTTAAGTAGAGTATGTTTTACAGACAGTATTATGAAGTTAATGGTGACAACTCATTGAGTTCAAATAGAACAGCTCAAAATCATTGGGTGCATTGGGAGACTGACCAGAAACTCAAGTTTATGTTTTTAGCCTACCTGAGATGAATGGCTGAAGTGAGCTACTGTGATGGTCCATAATGCCAATGAAAACTCTTTTTTTTCACATTTTCATCTTCTTAGAAAACAGGTGACTGAAATTTTGACCAAACTTGACAGGAGTCATGAATATGAGAGGGGTCATAGCTTTTACAAATGGTGGCAGTTGCTCATAGGGCCCTTTGGCCAGGGCCCAAATACCTGAGATGAGGAGTGTATTGCCCATTGGGCCTGCAGCAAGCCCCAAAATCATCAATTTTCTTTGAAATAGTTTGTCTTACGTAAAGTTTCATGAAGTAAAGGTAAATTGTGATGCTTACCAGGTGGATGCTAGACCCCTGGGTCTCTTGTTTTTCAAATCTTGAACACACTAAAGTTTGATGTAGAATGAAGAGAAAGAAGAGAAAGCTTGATATGGATAAGGTGCTACGTATATCTTGACCTAATTGTATTTGAGACTTTATCATCAATAAAGTAATTTTTACCCTCAAAATCTCTGATGAAAAGGACAAAAAGTTCCATTTTCACATGTGGCAGAATACAAAGCAGAACCAAAATAGGAAATACATTTTGTTCATGTGTTTAGTTTGCAGATGACAATCTGTATGTTGTGAGTTTGACAATTTTTACGTTGTGAGTTATTATGTACAATTGTACAACTGTCGGTAGATAATGCTCTTTGTACAGTGATTGCACATGATACTTTATACAGTGTAATTGATACAGCTAGCAATTCATATGCAACTTCATAATGTCAGTGAAACTGAATGTAAAAAGTGATTCGCGAGTGTCATTTTGTACAAAGCAAGATTTAAATTTTGTGGTTTTAATAATAAAGGTACAATGTATCTGAGCAAAGCAAACAGCATACGTGTACCAATGTTGCTTCTCTACTGTGTCTCTAATCTTGGTGCTTGAATTATTATTCTTTTTAAATTTTCCTCACATCGTTGAACAGCAGTAATCTTTTGAACAGATCATCCAGTTTTCCTCAAACTTTTACTTATTTGTTCTACTGATATTGCTGCATTCACTTAATCCTCATAAACTTCTGATGAATTTGTCATTTAAGACATCTGTTGTTGTTGTTTTTTTTCGTTCAGACTTCAAAACAGTGTATCAGTTTGGTTGATAAGACCTCTGTATTCATATAGTGCACATACACACACATCCATAATTTCATAAGCAGTCTTGTAAATATTAGTGTAATTATATATATATATATATATATATATATATATATATATATATATATATATATATACTTGACCCATTTCACCTTTTTGGAGTCCTCATGTAAAACCAAGGAGTGCGACTTTTTTGTTCGTTTTCTGATGCACGGTCACATATGAAGGATTTGTTTGCAAAAACTGGTAAGTCCATTTTTGAAGATTTTGAAGTACGATCTCTGTCATAAAGTACAAAATAATACCTTTTAAATGATATATTGGCCACTACATATAAAGGTATGTTTCTGAAGTTATGGTCAAAAGAAGCAAAAATTTTCTTATTATTCCCTTTATTTTTCTTGACCTTTAATCGCAAATATCTCCATTTGGCAAATATGGACTTATCGGTTTTTGCAAACAAACTCTTCATATATACATCTATATACATTCTTTCATCTCTACATGTATTTTATTTCTGCATGTTATTTCTATATCTCATGTATGATAAAATACATTAATACGCGCGTGTGTGTGTGTATGTTCCTGTGAGTAACTTTTATGAAAGTGAAATTTGCACCTTTCAACAGACAGCAGCATTGATTATCTGTACTATCAAAAAAAAAATAGAGAAAGAATCAGGGAAATGAATATATTTGTACACACATAAGATGCATGCATGCTTTCATTTTGCCATGGTGATAAGAAAGAATTTCCCTAACCTCCCTTACTGCCCCCCCCCCCAAGAAAAAAGAAATGTGGGAATCTGATTGAAATAAGATATGATAGATATTTAGTATAACGTAAAAGTGGGAAATTTTATGTCAGTAATTTTTCACGCCCAGTCTGGTTTAACGAATATTGATGTATTTAATTCAGTAGAATCTAAGATGCATACAAATTATTATATCATAAGCAAACCACATGCTATTGTATTAGTTCATGTTGTGCAAAATGCATATCAAAAATTTCCACTCTGCCAAATTTCTACTTTTACAGTACAATATAAGCATATTGTACAATATGTTTTACTTCTATTTGTCCATTTGCTGAAAGTTATCACTGTACTGACACAGAAGCAGGACCTCGACAAACTTCAGAAGATCACCCCCATGAATTGTTTAATTCCTGCAATGATTACATTGTCTTTTTACAATGCATTCACTTGATTCTTGGGAGATCTGTGAGAATTGTTCTAGAAAGTATACAGCATCACTAAAAGGCTTTATATATAATATCATATATATATATATATATATATATATATATATATATATATATATATATATATAAAGATGATGAAGACAAACAAGTTGACATAATGCATTAGAATCCAACTTCATTTATTTGTAAACCAAATTTTCGACCCTTGCACAGATCTTCCTCAGGGTATAACAGAATATATATATATATCGTGTGAGAGATAGTTCCCTTCCCAAACGTCTAATATCTTTCAGTATATATATATGTATTTATATATATATATATATCTATATAAATATATATATATATATATATATATATATATATATATATATATATATATATATATATATATATATATATATATATATATATATATATATAGGCCTATGCAAAGTAAGTCGGTTAGGCCTATATACAAAACGTTGAGAGAATTTGAAAGTCACAATTCAATTTTTCAGAATACAGTATATACACCAAAGAATTATGATAATGTACTGATGAATTTGTATGCACATTGAAATACCATTGCTTGTGACCACAATAATCCCTCTTTATAATTGATTGTCATAACTCTGACAAACTGTCACTCGAAAAAAAGAAGAAGATACTTCCTCTATTATAATTGGAAAATTATTAGTTATTTATAAGTCATGAAGAAAAATAAATCAGTTTGCTTGTTTGTTTTTCATTTCATGGTGACATTAATGTCAATCCACAGGTTTGATCGATTTTTGCACTTTACCTGCAGATCACCTGACTAATAGGTAGTAACAATTCTCTTTGGTTATTTTTTCTCAACAAAAGTGTACATCTTCTAGGGGAAAAAATATCACTGCTCGAGCACCTCCGAAGTTCACGTCAACAACGCATCAAAAGGCACGTTGAGGGCAGCATTCCTCAGTGGACAAAATTAACGATACATATGACAATATTTTACTTCCTGTGTTTTTGTGTCGCAAATGATATGGTGATTTATTGCTCTCAGATGATCATTTAAATAGGCATACTGCATTCTATTACTAATCCCGTTCGCACAGCTGAAATTACGTCAGTAAGTATGTATTTGAATTCTGTTCACTTCTAGTGTTTGGGCGACAAATAGTTTAGTGGTAAGACGAGTATCAATAATCACTCACATTGCGTTGATAGTTTATGTGCAGTAGACGTTGTTAGATTGTACAGTCCCACGTGTAGTAATGGATGTCGGACTAACTATACACAGCCCAGTTGCAGTCGCTGTAAACCCATAGCGTACAATGTCAGTTCGGGAAACCCACTCACAAGGGGGGCCCCTCCTTATAAGTAACCCGTCCCCCTTATAAGTAACCCCGTCCCCCTTATAAGTAACCCCCGGGGCACCCCTTATAAGGAGTCTCCACGCTTTTTTGCAATGCAACGCGAAAATGAAAGGACTGCGGCAATTCGCTTGATTATGTCCATAAAGCTTCACAAGTTTCCTAGTTACTCACGAAATTTGAGCAAAATCGGTTAGAGGCATCATATCTAAAATCATGGATTTAAATGCGATGTCAAACGACCCATGCGAATGCTGAAATGCGAGCGATTACTGGCGTGAGTGTCGCCAGGCGCGGCGGCGCGGCAATGCTTGAGTGCAGACGTGGCGACTGAGCATGTACTCATTGCCGCGCCGCCGCGCCTGGCGACACTCACGCCAGTAATCGCTCGCATTTCAGCATTCACATGGGTCGTTTGACATCGCATTTAAATCCATGATTTTAGATATGATGCCTCTAACCGATTTTGCTCAAATTTCGTGAGTAACTAGGAAACTTGTGAAGCTTTATGGACATAATCAGGCGAATTGCCGCAGTCCTTTCATTTTCGCGTTGCATTGCAAAAAAGCGTGGAGACTCCTTATAAGGGGTGCCCCGGGGGTTACTTATAAGGGGGACGGGGTTACTTACAAGGGGGACGGGTTACTTATAAGGAGGGGCCCCCCTTGTGAGTGGGTTTCCCGAACTGATGTAGGGCCAGGGCCTACTAATAAGCGTCTGGTCGGGCTAATGTCGGACAAAGTTGTGCTGCAATTTATTGATTAATTTAACGCAACATAATCAGCAGTGCTGAGTGCTTACTTTACCAGTGTTAGTTTATGTGGGTGTTTGTGTTTGTGTTCTGTATCTCTCTGGTTCTGCCTAATACAATGCATTGAACTCGAACTCTTCATTTGAATCATCGGGATGTGATATTGAACCAAATCAGTTAAAGCAAGTGGCCCTTTTTGGTTTGACAGGGTTCCATGCATAGACCACTGTTACAAATAAAAATTCACTGAAATTCATGAATAAAGAATGGCGCATATCAAGTGAGAAATTCAAACTATGCAACTACTGGTGTTCCGAAGAGCTTAACAGTGGGCCACGTCGACGGACCCCCGAAATCATTGTCGTGACCCTCCCTGGTCAACTGGCATAACAGTTCGGGCAACCTCAGAATTTGGAAGTTTTCCGATATCGGCAGTCCTGGCCAAAGACTGCCGTAGAGCGCGCTCAATACTTCCGAATTCGGAAGTGTCCGATGCGGTAGTGGCCGTCGGCGATGCAGCTACATGCACGCTTTCATATTGCTACACAGCACTCATGCGAGGCAGGGAGGCTGATGGCGCAAAGCAAGGAAAAATCTCAGAAATTCATATCAAAATCGACATGTTTTTTTTCGAATTTTACATACCTTGATGTGTGGATTGTGGAATATCTGTCAAACTTGTAGGGTGAGTTCCTTTGAAACCAGTTTAGAATTGTGATTATGGGTGAGAGTGGTTAGTTAGGTAAGAAGAAGCGTGCCTTTGTTAGCCAATCCGTGCCGAAAGCCGAAAATCTACGAAAACTTCCGAATTCGGAAGTTTAACTTCCAATTTCGGAAAACTTCCGAATTGTGAGGTTGCCCGAACTGATAAGCAGTTCAGCGGGTGAGTAAACGGGTAGGCCTATTAGTAAGTAAGGTTGCACAGCAACCCATATAGACTCGTTTTATTCCAAGTTTCGAAGTTACTAGTCCGTTTATCTGCATTGAATCTATACAGCGTATATACCTACAGCCATGATATGGCAGCCGTTTCTGAGATAACTTGAGGGTTTACGCGGTAGAAGTCTATTTATATTTTGCATTCCACCCGTGCCAGAATTTGTGGTATCACACACAAAAAAAAAAATTGTTGAAAAATACTAGTGTCTGACTCTGAGTGTGTGCATATGTCTGTGGTCATGTTCGTTCTAGGAATTGTACTATTTCTCAGCTGACTTTAGTCAGCTTTCCATCAATCGGTTTTTTTGTTGTTGTATTTTTGCTTCTGCTTACTACTGTACTAACTTGAAAGATATATCGCATAGTATCAGATCACTAACTCCATTTTCAGAATCTGCCGCGATTGCTTGAGCGAGTATTTTGAGTGAATATATCAATGCTTCCTGATGACGGATTTGGTTCAAATTTATGTGAGCAATTTGAAATAAGCTATTAAATTCATCCTGAGTTTTTGGTGCAAATTTTGGGTTTCCAGAATTTGAGATATCTACGTGAATATGAAAGCACTTACAACACATTTCAATTATCAAATTATGTATCTATGATCATTATTGTCATCTTCTTCATTAGTCATGACTTTGATGCAGCTTTTTGGGGCCATGTTCATCGCCTATAGCCCAGCTGTAGCTCTCTTCATTTTCACTATCGCCAAGGAACCTCTGAGAATTATTGTGATGATGGCAGGGTGAGTGCATTTTTCTTCTTCTTTCTTTTGCTATGATTATCCTTAACACGAGGCCCAGCAAAACTGATTACCTTTGACCTTTGTGTAGTATTTGGATATCAGTGGTCAATTGTAGCTTCATTCTCATCAAAGTTCGTTTCCATTTATGTTGAAACCTTGACTTCCATGTGGAAGAGTACTTGCTGTCGGACAAGACGGCTCCCTTTTATGAGAAAATGAGATATGTTAGTGATTTAAAAGTACCGGTATTCAGGGTTTGAACTGTGAAGTCCTGAATAGTGTAAGAATGACCACTGAGATAGTTCTGTCTTGTAGGTGTGGTCAGGTCCAACAGAATTTCTGCAATATGCAGTCAGACCGAAAATAGGTGATGTGTCTGACTGGGTTAAGTTAGGTGTACTGACAAACCTGTACATGTTTACAGATAGAATCCATTATGTATGTAAATACCAGTTGTACAAAGTCAGACATACCAGACAAACCACACATCCAAACCACATGTGTTGTCCCATGTACAGATGCCACATGCGTTTGTTTTCCAAAGTGTGCAAAGTGTTTTTATGTCTCTCTGATGCATACTCATCCAGGATGTTCTTCTGGTTGGTGTCACTCCTGACGTCATCCATCCTGTGGTTTGCGGTGGTGCCTCTAAGGGACAAGGTTGCCTTCGGTCTCACATTCTCCATCTTCTTCCAAGAGCTCTTTCGCTTCCTGTACTACAAGCTGCTCAGGTTAGCTCCTTGCAGAAATCATATATATGTTTTTGATAGCACAGCTCAGTTGATGGGTGTGGCCCTCATATAGTATGATTTTCAAAGCATCAAAGAATGGTCAAATTCGGACACAGAGATGGTATACACAGCTGTCATCAAATATCAAAGTAACCATACTGCATTTTTAATAATCTACTTTAACCTGCACCTCTGTTCTTTAGGTGTCTTAAGAATGCTCCAACAATCAAATCAGAGGACATAAATTCATGAAATGGACTTGATTTCTTACTGCTAAGAGCTACAAGTTTCAGTGAATTCCAAGATTTTGTACTTGATGCCAGGTGATCTGGGTATAAATTAGGAGGGCTCACAAATAAAGGCTGATATCTTATCGAGATATTTTACTGTTATTCTCAGATGTGAGAATTTAATCAATAATACAAATGTTACACTCAATCCGTTATGTTAGATGTGAACTGGTTGGCCATGTCAGCTACAGTGACCCAATTTCCTTGTAAGACACACTTTGATTACATGAATCACAAAGTTGACTTGCTAGCAGCAGCATGATAGGTTTTCTGCAAATAGAGATTATTTTATGATTAGCAGCTCTTGATGCATCAGATTGTAAAGTCAAGATGCTTGTCATGGGGATTTTTTTGTTTTTTTGTTTTTTTTGAATTGTAACCTATCCTCCAAATAGTGGGGGAAACAAAAGATTTAGAAATGAATAGTTGTTGACTAGTATGTCTGCAAGAAATACATTGGATGAATGTATTTATTGCAAGCATATATATGAGACTGGTTAATAGAAAAAGATGAAAACTGAGTGTTTTTGATTGTTTACTATACTGGCACCTGTGTATGTGACCTTCAAACTATGTGTGCTATGGTACATGTTCACCTGACAGCTGATGTTGAAAGGAAGTTAGCATGTTTGCTTCCCTTATGCAGGAAAGCTGAAGATGGGCTCCAACAGTTCAACCAGACATCTCCGGAACAGTCACAGCATGGCAACGGTGGCGCGAGTACTTCGGATAAGGCTAGGCATGGCTATGCCTATGGTAAGGACAGATTGCATTGGCATTCACTGCTTGTTACTGATGGGGCTTGTAAGGCAGAATGCTGAATGAGGTTGATGGGATAAGCTGTCCTAATGTGGCCAAGATCTGATGTGATTTGATTAGTGTTAGTGATTTGTTTTACAAGATCACCTAACTCTAATCAGGCTTTTTGGCTGTGCCACCCCCGCCCAGATCTGGGCCATCAGTGGTGCGATCAGTGGTGCAATCCCTACAAAATTGGGCATGCATGACACCCACGTCATTTCCAACAATATTGTGCCTTCAGATTTTTTTAAATAATCAATTTCTAATTTCAATTAATTAATTAATTATGCAAATTAAGCCCAAGATCTTATTTTAGCCTAATTAAAAGCCTTGAAAGTCTACTTTTTTAGTTTGTATATCTGTTTTAGAATATTCAACAATTGTACATCATAAAAACTTCCAAAAGTCATTTCAGTTCTTATGTATTTTATTGTTTTCTTAATCTCCTGTGTATGTCTTTGTTTTTCATTGGAAATTGATGCTGACCACTTTTCTACCATAATTAGCATAAAGTTAATCAATCAAAGTGATTAATAGTGGAAGTAATCAGGTTTCTATGAGTTTTATGACAGAGCACTGTTTTCTAACTTCAGAAATGTGCATAAAATCACAAAATTGTGCCTGTTTTGGGGTGACATGCAGTTACAAAAATGGGCTTGGGTTAGTAAAAGTATGCACGGACGTTGCAAATTTGGTCTAAAAAGTTGTGTGAGACTTGAACAAAGAAAGTCCAGAAGCCTCATGACGAGGCCTTCTTGCATTACAGAATTACAGGGTGAAATGTCAAGGGGTTGGATTCTGCCCCCTGCCCTTGTAGGATTGAGTCCCCCTCCCAAGGACTAGGCGAAGAGGATGAAGTGTGTTGCCTTGGGGCACAGCTACTACAGGTCCGGGACTTGAACCACTGACCTTGTGACTGATATCTCCATATCTCTTCTCAGTTGCTGGTCTCGGGTTTGGAGTGATGAGTGGCATATTCTCCTTCATCAACGTCCTGGCCGACTCCAAGGGACCGGGCACTGTTGGTATTTACAACACCCCCCAGGATTTCCTCATCACGTCTGGTAAGTAATAACGTGTTGTGATCAGCCTCAAATGGTGTCCATGTCGGTGCCAGCAGATCGACACTACAGAGTACACAATGTACTGCAGAGTTTTCTGCATCCTTGTCTCGTTACCTTTATGGAGAAGTAAATATTTTTGTTGGCATTGGTTTATTTGTTTGTTTTTCTGTCTGTCTGAGTGCAATATACAATGTAACTCGAAAAATTGTGGACTAATTTGGATGAAACTTACTTGCTTGTAATCCAGATAACTGTCTGTATCCAGGATATTTTTATTATTATGATTTTTTTTTTTGGAAGGATTACCATTGGCAAATAGGGCCAACAAAGGAAGAAGTACAAGTTGCAGGTATTTGAGGTGTGCATACATGCACTGAGTGTGCTCGAAGCGCAGCATACAGCTAGCTGCTGATGAGATTTACTGATACACAACTGAAAGGCTCCTTTATCATTGGGAAATCAGGACGATTTTCAGCATGCATGTACGTGAATTTGGTGGAAATTGAGCTGCTTGGCAGATCTGCGCTCTCCTAGTGATTTACTAAATACTAAGATGATCTACTGTGATCCAGCATCATGGAAGACCCCCCCGGAAAAAAAAAATAGAATAAAACATAAAGATAATGAAAAAAATATCACAAGTATTGAATCTTTGGCAGGCCTTTAAGATATACATTTTTGGTCAATTTGGCTAGTTTGCGTGCAGGGATTATTTTACCTAAATTCAAAGATTAGAAGTATGAAGAAGAGAGCTTTTAAATCTTAATAGACTCACTCTCTTCTTCTTTCTTAGACTAGCTTTCTTTGTTTTGCTTCTATGAAAGAGTGAACACAGAGAAACCCTACAGAAACTTTAACCCATTGAGGATGCCCGAGTA
The DNA here is from genome assembly GCF_040938485.1 of Diadema antillarum. Lineage (NCBI taxonomy): Eukaryota > Metazoa > Echinodermata > Echinoidea > Diadematoida > Diadematidae > Diadema > Diadema antillarum. The sequence continues at coordinate 675,813 of NW_027271583.1, read as the reverse complement.
TACTTGGGCAGGGGTCTATGGAAAATGCGTGTTGTAGCAAAATCAGTCCGTCCTCAACAGATTAAGAAGCAACTAGCAAGAGCTTGAACACTTTGGACCTTATCATTTTTATTGTTGTTGTTTTTTGTCTTTTAACACAGCCTTCTTGACCATGTGCTTCATCCTCCTCCATGTCATGTGGAATGTCATCTTTTACTGGAGCTTTGAGAGCAGGCGCTACTGGGCCGCTCTTCTCGTGGTAGCATCTCACTTTCTTGTCTCCGAATTGGTAAGTACACCATGAATATCAAGTATCAGATCAAACACCTTGTATGTTGTGCAGTAAAAAAAAAAAAATAAATCTCCTATTTTTGCATTTCAAGTAAACTTTCCTTGAATGCTTTGTTGCATCCTGGTTGCCTGGGAGTAATTGTGACCCTGCATCTCAAAACAAACAAAAAGTCGCCAGACATGAATTTTTAGTTAAGACCGTATTCTGAAAGAGCAGACTTTAAGCTTTAAAATGATGTATAACTCAAATCAAATGGACTCTCCTGGAAAACGTATCTAAATATTGGAAAGAAAGCACAAACTCAGGAAAAGTGTGAACTGAGAAAAGAGGCTCTGAAGTACAGTGTCTATTCAAGCACGTAATCTTTACCAAAGCATGCTGGCTGTGCGATGAATGGGACAAAAAACAGGAAGTAAACCACCAGAGTAACAACAATGAAGGGATTATCAGATTCAACTGAAATTGAGCATGCCTCATTAACACATTCTGTCCATAATTACTGCCAACTTTCAAAGCAGTAGCACTATCCTTTTAAAAGTTATTAGAGTTGAAAGTGAAGAGTGTGGACAAGGTTTTTATGCCTCCGCCACGAAGTGGTGCCGGAGGCATTATGTTTTCGGGTTGTCCGTCCGTCCGTCCGTCCTTCCGTCCGTCCGTCCGTCCGTCCGTCCGTCCGTCCGTCCTTCCGTCCGTCCTTCCGTCCGTCCGTAATGAATTTTGTGGACAGGGTAACTACCAAAACCTTTTGAGGTATCCTAATGAAACTTGGCATGTATGTGTATTAGGGGGTGAAGTTGTGCCTATCAACTTTTGGGTGCACATGCTCAAGGTCAAAGGTCAAAAGGTCAAGGTCAAATGCTTAAAATTTTACTATTTCCCCCATATCTATGCAATGCCTGAAGATATTTTCTTGAAACTTAGTGTATACATGTACTACCCAATTAAGATTCTCTGGTGAAAGTTTGGGGTCATGAGGTCAAAAGGTCAAAGGTCAAAAGGTCAAGTAAAATGTTAAAATTTCACTTTTTTTCTCTGTATCTTGGAAATTGTTCAAGGTATCTTCATGGAACATAGTGTATATGCATCTACTGACTGGCAGTGGTTATCTAGGGAATTTAGGGTTCATGGGGTCAAAGGTCAGGGGTCAAAGGTCAAGGGCAATACTTCAAAATCTTACTATTTTCCTTATATTTATGCAATGCCAGCAGGATATATATTTTTTTAAACTTGATGTATGCATGTCTAACCCAATAGAGATTCTCTGGGATTTTTTTTTTGCCAAGAAGGTCAAAGGTCAAAAGGTCAAAGATCAAGTGAAAGTGCTGAACTTACTTTTTTCTCCATATCTCGGAAGTGGCTCAAGTTATCTTGAAACTTAGTACATGCTGAATTTATGTATGTTCTGCCTGACAGTGCTTCTCTTATAAATCAAAGGCCAGATGAAAATGATAACAATTTACTGTTCAATACAGAAATTGCGCTTTTTCTCCATACCTTGAAAATTACTCAGTGCATAAACTTATGAAATGGTCAAAGTCAAGTTAAAGTTCTTAAATCCCCAAATACATGCTCTCCTATTCATCCAATTAAACATAGGTCAAGGAAGGTAAACATTCAATACATTTGTGACAAACATGTCATTTTAATAATTTGCCAATTTTGTGAAAATGTAATCACACATTGTCCACATGTACTACTGAGTATAGACCTATTAGGAGAATCATGCATTATGGCGGAGGCATACCAGTCGCCATAGCGACATTTCTAGTTCAGAAATGAAAAAAGGATTCTAAAGACACACCTAATCACACTATTCTACCAAAAATGTTCGAGATAAACTGCTAAAAAAACACACTCCCCTGCCCGTTTTATGATACCAAATTTTAGCATAATGTAAAAGAAGACCCGCTCTTTCAAAAAATATGAAAAAGTCAGGTTCGGCTAGGTTGACCCATTTAACTTTACAGTCCTCACGCAAAATCAGTGTGTGCGACTTTTTATGTTCGTTTTGAGGTGCACGGTCACAAATGGAGAAAATCACTGATTGTCATGCAAATGTTCCTTTATGAGGTCATGACATGTAATGTGAATTTACAGTCTGAATTATTCTGTGCATTACTATGCTGTAGTAAGCATATTTTTATCTGAGGCCCCATTCTAAATGTAGAACAAGCAATGTCTACTGTCAAACGTGGACATATGCACTTAAACTGTGGACTCCCATTATAACAAAGTCCTTGGGACCGGCAGTTTTCTTTCGTTATATCGAAATTTCGTTATAACCGAACAAATAAACAGTAAATATACATAGAGCGGATAATGTTGTAGCCGAATTTTTACTTCGTTGTAAGGGGAATTTCGTTATAACTGTGTTTGCTATAATGGGAGTGTACTGTTCATAAACACATACATACATACCACACATAGAGACTGTTTATATTCACATACACGAAGACATACACATACACCCACACACACTCACACAAATAATCAATACTCTGTCATCCTCACATAATACCCTCCCATATACTTACAGTATATAGAAACCCAACATACATACAGCACATTGATACACTTGATTTATGTATATACACTCCTAAAAATGACACACTATCATGAGAAATAAGACATACCTCAACAAAACAACTTTATACATACATTTTCATGTTTTGAATCAAAGATGGCCGGTCTCTCTATAGTAAAGACTTTGTTTTCATGAATTCTGTCAGCTTTATCTTGCGCACAGAAAATTTTGATTTCTTGATTGTATAATTTTGATGCTATATCAATATGCTATTTTGTTATATATACATATATATATATATAAATTATAGGTTGATGTAAGATTATGAGCAAGTCTGCAGCTGCTGCTTGTCACGATTGTAATAGACCACAGATGACTCAATACAATCTCGGTAAGGAATTGACACAAGTTGTAGACCTTTGGCTAACACAGCAATATATATTTTCCATGTCTGCATGTTACAGACTCTTCTAAACAGGGACCAATATTACAACATCACCCTCCCCGTCGCCTATGCCACACTTGCCATCATGTCGCTCTTCGCCTTCTGCATCGCCGGCGGGTCGCTGCGAAGTATCAAGGCGGCGTGCACATTTCAGCGATCACGCTATGCCCTCTAGCGCTCTACAGCTACGAATGTCAGCGGAGTCCAGGTAAATGACGTCTGCAGGTTTCTACCATGGCCTGAGATTTAGACAGTCCTGCATTTAACCACGATTGCATTGATCCATCCTATTCTTAGGACTTTTTTCTTCCTTTTTTTTCTTCTGTGGAAGTGCTGTTTTGAGTGCACATTGCGATTCTCAGTGTAATGACAGTTACATTACATGCTATTAAAAATTGAATATGAGAAAATAGGTGTGCACCTCACAACTTATGAGCAGCGTGATGCAGTTTCACATGACATAATGTCATCAAAAAGCATATGGTATAGCAGGTTGAGATAACAGGCATGCCTCCATAAAGTCATATGGGCAGAGATGAAAATATTGTTCACCATATATTGTAAGCAGACAAGGACTTTGATTTAAATTCTGGTTTTTTTTTTGTGCATATGTATTTTGTTGTTTAGATATGTTTTATATTTGAGTTTATATATGAGTCTTTTGGCAGAATATCTGATAAAATGATATGGAGAACTAGTTTGGAGCAGATGTGGTCTTTTCTTGGTGTTCTGTTGATAAATATAGCTACTGTTTGTTGAAGTCCAGGTCCTGCAGAAGCAACAGGTTCTGTGTTCCACAATTTACTGCCCTTTTGAAACGGAGGTCTGTACATTGTTTAGTCCCCGAAGGCAATTTGTGCCACATGGCAGCGCGATGTGGACACTTCTTTGCACTACATCTCTCAAAAACCAAGCTAAGACTAATTTCCCTTTCTTCTCTCTGGCTGTTGTTCCTCATTCTCTTTAGCCTTCAACTGATGCTCAACTTCTCGGCATGAGATAAGCAAGTGGATGTCTTTAATAGGGCTTGTACTCTTTATTAAGTTCTATTTCAGAGGGAGGGCCTTTGTCCTATCGCAAACAAGGAAATAATTTTAAATGTTTTTGTTGCAGTAATGTACTGATCCTATTCCTTTGAAATCTCTCTCATAATCTTTGTTCTCTGTGTATTTGATTGTATAGCATGTATGATTTTCTTAACTTATTAGAATGTGAAAAAGCCTTTGACGCTCATCATGTACATCAATTCTGTGATGAAAATACAATCATTCCAGATGCTTTAAAAGTTTTCATGTGGTGGGAGCTGTTTCCCAATGTGAAAATTGTTCAATTCCCATATTCTGTAGCCATTAGTCTGATCTGTAGCCCAGGCCACTCCTTTTCAATCCTGACTTTTCAATTTTGAGCAGCATGAACTCAGTAGATGCAAGCCAAGAGGCTGGATAGGTCACTGGAGAGATAGTCTCTTTCAAGACTCTGGCATGAAATGAAGTGAGCAGGGTGCATTGATCAGGTGGTTGAGATGAGACAGCCTACAAACTTGAGCTGGGATAAAAAGTCTGAGGCCAGGCCACAGGAGTTTTGTTTCTTGATTTGAACTTATTACGAATGGATGTTTGTTCATATCTTTTGATTTTTTTTTTGCTGAATTACATATGAATCTCTGATGTATGAATGAAAGTGACCACACTGATTTTGATGTGAAGAAATATGCTTAAAGATACGTATATATATGTAAAACAAATCAGACATCTCTCCTTTATTGCACAGTAAATAACTAAGAATGTTTTCATAAATGAAGTGAATCTCCCTTAATTATCAACTATTGACTTAATATTGTGGCTTTCTTAACATTTCAAATTTACTGTGAGGCAAAATTTTCTCGTTTTGTAAAATTAATTTTGAATTATGTACAGCTGTAAAAGATGAAAATGTAGAACTGATGTTAAAGAAAGTTGACAAGCATCAAATTTATTTTAAAGACGTGCAATATAAATATGTTTGCACTGACTGTTAAGCAGTTTATACACCCTAAGCCCATGTACTTACAAGGAATTTATGACTTTTCCACTATGTTTCTGTATTGTTTTACATGTATAATACTAGGTGTTTCAAAAAACATTTCCCACTTTTGATCATAAATATTTCAAAAACTATTCATTCGATAAAACTGTCATTGATATGAGTAATAGCTGGGTAGTGTACAATTTGGTTGGAGGTGATTTGCACGTGAAAGCATAAATCAGTTTCATTAAATCTAAGATTGATTTTGAAGCAAGGTTTCACATTTTGGTCAAATTTTAACCCTCTGTACAAAAATTGAACTTCGCACAGGAACCAATGATGTGTATGTGAGTGTGTGCTGACAATGGCCCTGAACAATGGACATGCCTGAACCACCTGTTGACTAGGCGTCAGTCTGGCGCTCCCAGGCACATGAATGCTTAATCAATAATTCATGTTGATTGCCCTGGGCACTGCTAGTCTGAATTCATGCACGGTAAAGTGCTTGCAAACACCACATTTCATTCCAGCTGGCAATCATTTTCAAATTTTGCTTCTGACATATCACTAAATTTGGGATATAAATAAGCATAAATGATCTAAAGTTCCTCATTTTAATACAATTGTCTACTAATTAAATAGTCTGACAAATTTTTCGCTTTTTCGATAAAAAGAGATCATTTTTGGTAAAGAGTTCAGCAGCATTTATCATTGGGGCGATTTGTTTCAGAGTAGATTTATTCAAGGCTCCATATACACAAGTGTATACTCTAATTGATTTTCTTTACTTCCTGTCACCACGTTTACAATAGAACAGAAGGTATTCATTGTAATTTTGTTTTTCAGAAGTAGGGAGAGCACTGACGCGACTCAACGACAGTATCGACAGGCGTTTGACTTTACACAGATACTGCCAGAGGCTGAATAAAGACTAGCTGTGATAGTGGAATTTCTCATGAATGAATAATGAAGCATTCAAACCCTGGCCATTGTTCAGGACCATTGTCAGGGTGTTAACCACACACTCCCATACACACCCATTGACCCCTGTGCAAAGTGAAATTTTGTACAGAGGGTTGAAAATAGAGCAAAGTCTGGAACCTAACTGTGAAATTAATCATGCATTTCATGAAACTTATTTATGCTTTCATATTCAAACCACCTTCAACCAAATTGTACACTATTCAGCTATCATTCATATCAATGACAGTGTTATCTGATATATAGTTTTTGGATTATTAAGAATCAAAAGTGGGAAATGTTTTTTGAAACACCTAGTACCACTAAGGACCAAATGGGTGACTTGAATATTTCTTATTTCATAGTTCATTCCTCATGCATTGACAGTGCTATAATTCTATTATGACAATTGAAATGGAAATAAGTCTGCTTAAGTTTTAGAGTTTTAGAACAAGGTATGGATACTGAGAAATTGATGCAATAGTGTGTAGCATGTTCTTTTTTCCATGTAGAATCTATTTAATACAGGAAACTGTAAATTGCATCTTTCACACACAGCATTCTTATGGGGGCATTGTTTCGTGATATGTGAAGGACACGGTGGTCCACGACCGAGGGGTTTTAGCGTACACAGCAACATGCTACTTTCAGTGGCTGTGTGTGATGCAACCATAACATATCCCTTAATCCGCATTAGTGATTGAATTAACACTGCATTCTCTTCAACTACAGCTCGAGCCAATATTATGGTTTTTCTTTGTTGAACAACTACAATCTGCGTGGAGAATGTGCACATGCAATTGACACAAGTGTACATTCAGAATCCTTTTGCGGTTTCTGTTTTACATATTACGTACATTGTATGAAGCACATGCTGTGGGCATAATCTGCTTAGTTGCATGTACACAAACTTAAGATTTATTTATTCATATATTTGTTGAGGGTCCTTGAGTATGATTCTTATTGAGTGTAGATCAAGAACACTAATTTTCAGAATCATGAATTTTGTCTATAATTTTGTAATATAGTAAATAGATCCATGGAATTCACACAAAAAGTGTACAATTGTTTCATTGTTTGTTGTGTTTTGTTTTCAGCCAATTCCACCCAGCAATTCCTCGCTTGGAGCAAATGACTTTTAAAGTCACTCCTGTTTTGCAGTGAAGTGTGCACAGCTTTTGCTGTTTACAAGGGCTAATAATATGGTTTATCACTTCAACCCATGTTTAAGACTAGATTGAAGAAGAACTCGGGACAGATCAGGGTGGTGTCACTCATCCATTTGAACTATAAATGCATCCCTTCAAAAATATCCATGGTGTGGGTCATGATCTGATTCACTACCAAAAATTTACACTCTTTTCATTCATTACCACAGAGGATGTATCCTACAAGTTTCATCAAATCTTTTCATTATGCAAAATATTACTATCAGACAGACAGACAGACAGACAAACAGACAAACAGGCAGATTATGCAGGCAAAAGCATAACCTTGAAAGTGATCACAATCATTCCGAAGTTCATCAAATACTCTCACCTGGGTGTGCACAATTGAAGAAACAGTGTTGGCGCTATCCACAAAGATTAGCATACCACACAGCATTTACTGCTCACACACTGTGTTTCTGATTACTGATGAGTTTTAACACATGTTTGTGCATTAGCTCTGCATCTGTACAGCTTGTTCTGTACCTCTGCTGGGGGAAGATTAAGGGAGGTGTTTGTAAAGGTATGGTACAGTTTCGGTTGAGATGGGGCTTCCGGTTTTTTCCAACTTTTTCGTGAGATAATGGGAAACCTCTTATGAAATATGAAATAGCACACAACTCCAGGAGGAATTCAAAGTTTATTTGATGAATATTGGTTTTGAAATGGCTGAGACATCTAAAAACAAAGAGGTCCTAATGAAAGGTGGGAGCCACCTTTTATTTGGACCACTTTGTTTTACTTTGTTTTGGGATATCTCAGCCATTCCATAATTGATTTTCAACAAACAGACTTTGTATTCCTCTTAGAATTGTGTGCTCTGTAATATTTCATAAGTGGTATCTAATTATCTCATTAAAAAGTTCAAACCTGAAACCCCCACCCCCATCTCAACCAAAACTATACCATCCCTTTAAGTGTGTGTCTCACTGGACTGGATAGGTCCCTACTAGTTGGCTATACAGTGTATGTACGTCATGGTGACTTGAGTTCTCCCCATTGTGATGTCTACGGGCACGATGTCTCTATGATATTTCGTGCGATCTAGACAAGTCTCTGGGGAGTTGGGGGACAATCTGACATGTTTGATTTTTCAGAATAATGAACCTATTTCATTTAAACATATACGTATGAAAACAAATTCTCCTTGGAGATTGAATGTTACACAGAGCAAACGCAGAGCCCACAGAAATGTGAAGTGCTCGCCCATGTAAAGACGCTCTACAAATGTTTGTTACGCTATGACATTTTGAAAGCGATCTACATAGGAACACATTTTTTTTTTTTATGTCAATGGGGCTTGGAAATGACTTTGTTGTAACAAGAATTCCACTATTACTGTGTTCGTTGAAAGCAGATTTTGCACCGTAGACATCGAAATGAAGATTATGTTGGGACTCGAGTTTTTACTACATTGTAATGAAATTTTGTTTTAATCTTATTCCTTGTAATGGAAGTGCACTTTACTTCAAAAGTTTTTTCTACATATACAATGAAATTTATCGCACACACGTAAACCTTCATGCGTTGATATGGATAGTGGTATGAAGTGTATAACCATGGTGATTCCATGTGTCAATGGATGCGACATTTATAATGTACACAAAGACACATTTATCATAATCTGTCTCATCTCATTATACTTGCAAGGCAGTCCTGCAGGGCGGGTTATCATTCACCTCCAGTTTTTTTTTTTCTTTTCTTGAAAGACAACTCACATGAATCCAAGCAAAGTTACATCCAGTTCATTACCATTTTATTAAATATTTCAGCCACAAAAATAGACAAACTTCGTCATCTTGGCAAATCTTGTTTCCAAGGTATGCAATCAATCACTTGAACAAGTCAGACACTTAAAAACATTCTCAGGCAGGTTCACAAAACCTTTTGTATGGTCACAAAAGAAAAAAAAAGTGCAGTAATCTGATATAATAAATTATCAAATCCATCAAAGAGAAACTCCAAACATGAACTATCATTAGGATGTTAGATGTCGTTATTAGAACATGGAAGGTTTATGAAGTAAACATTGATTAATTAGATTGACATACAATAAATAACATTCACACGTACATGAGTCGCTTATAATCTTGTCCTGCCCCATCTGTTTGGCACTGAAATGGGACTCTCATCACAAACATTTTTGCTCTTGCCCACGGGCAAAATGCAACTTACATCAAATCATGAATCAACAACTTGAGTATTATATACAAATGTACATTTCAAAAACAGATATTCATTATAGACATGTCTTTTCTATGACTTTTATTATAATTCCCTAACTACTTGACTGCATAGTTTTTGAATACATAAAAATTTGACAAAAGGGTAGTTCACTGACAGCCTACGACAGAACTTCTTGTCAATTGACCATGAAGACACAGAGACTTTAAAAGCTACAACTTTGAATAGCTACAAGCTGAGGAGAAATACAAACTGCACTTTGAGCTAAGCGAGAAGAGAAAGCTCAAAATGTAGGCTTGCGTTCGAGGCACCTCACAAAAGATGCATGTGTTAGTAAACTAAGAGAGACTGCCTCTTCATGTAAAACATTCATAATCATATCCAAGATTAATTGTAGCTCTTACCGTAAGAGCATCTTTAAAAGCTTTTAGCACCTTTAGATATAGTAGAAATGTGAGTTAAACCATTAGTCATACACAGATACATAACATTAGTCAAGGTTCTACCTCTTTCCATGTCCACGTCAGCACATGCACATTTTGTAGAAAATTAAAATAATGTATATCATACAGATATGCATACTTTAGATGTCAACAATCTTAGTTGTAATTAGATGAAGTTCTCCTGTGCAAAACAGGTCCGTCAAAAGAATCGATGTAATGTCTGCTAGAACATCCAGTAATTTTGCAATGTTGTCAAAAGTGTTTAGAATGTACAACTGTTACATAAACTGACATAAAAAAAATTGTCACTTCCCTTTAAGATACTGGTCATGGTTATATATTTGCTTTGTCTTTCTTGAAGGAAAAAGTTAGTTTAATGAAACTACACACATCTAGGGTGCTCAACAACGTAATTTGATGCGTTGTTCCCATGTCTTGGTTTAGTAAGAGGGTAATAGGGCGCTCAACAACGTAATTTGACGCAATGCTCCCGTGTCTTGGGTTAGTAAGAGGGTAATGCCTGTGAGAACCATACTGTACATCAATCCTATGTTGAATAAGTTGAGAGCCATAAGGGTATTAGCATAAAGTACACTTTGCAGTGTAAGAGTCCTTCTGGCTCTACACAAACTAAACAATGGCACACTTCATTCTTCCATGCTGTCAAGTTTATATCCAAGTCTTGAAGGCCTACATGTACATTCCAAACTGTTAGTTGACTGCATCGTTCCTGGTGATCAAAACAATATCAATATAATTACTCCTGATTATCAGGTGTGTCATGAGGAAAAAGGCTTGTTATCTAATTATGTTTCATATAATTTCTCTCCAACATCCTACATAGAAAAGCAGATCACGTTTTGCTAGCTGAAGAGAAAGGATAAAAGGAATAAGTTTACAGAAATTGTTCACCAGTCCACCAGTCACCAGTCCTTGTGTTTCAACACAAATTTCCAAATGTAATTCAGTAGCCAATAAAAAGTCAGAAATGATATTCATGACTAGTGTATTAATTTCTACAAGTTATTACTGTCAGAATGAAGAGCATTAAGACTTGTTATTGAGGACAATATTGCTATGCTTACTTTCACAGAATTTATTGCTATCAATGCTGTCACTTTTATCACAAGTCATTATAAAGCTCACCACAATTTGTGCTATTCACCACAGTACTCAACACCACAAGATACTGATCATGATGGCAAAGCGTAGTTCATATATGGTGTGCATCCACAAATAATACACACACACAGTTCACAATCTCACTTTGCCTCAATAAAACAACAAAAGCAAGACACAGTAAACATCACATTAAGAGCCCACTGTATGGTGCCTGTGATGTGTGATAAGCTTCACATCTATCATGTATCCGATATGTACAAGACTGCACCCTACACGAATACAATGTTGCTATGACAAAAAAGAAAAAAAGTTATGGAAGAAATGGAGCAGATAAATATATAATGGAGATGTTTATATATTCACACAATCACAGAGATGCATTAACACTCGCACAAGAAACAAACGGCACCCTTGACAAAAACAGCAACCGTTTCTTCCAAACTCTACCCAGTACCACACACCATCGAAATCCCTGTGGCAATAAGACTCGTTGCTTAGCAAAGGATAGCCGGGACACTTAAGGCACACTATTATAGTCAATTCATATCAAAGAATGGTCAACATTATCTCTGCAATCTGATTGGCTGAGAGTCAAATGTGTTAAGTTGAAGTACTTCCCTTTACCCAATTGATATCATGCAACTGGTCAAAATTCCATGTGTCCACTACAATATATTATGACTCTGGTTAATTAGTTGCATGTATCCGGTCATTTTTCTCTGTTGAAGTAGTATTAAATTGTTTTAATGCTAATATTCTATAAAACAGATGATGCACAGGTTTACTTTGTGTGCTAGGAAAATTGTGAATGACTTTGTAACTGTCTAAAATACACTCAGCTACACCTTGTATGTTTATATAGTGCCAAAGTTGCCTGGTGCACTCCATTCCAACAAATGCACTCCGAATCTGTTCACCTTTTTATTATAAACCGGTGTTGTCTAAAGCTCAGTGACACCCTGGTTGCGTCATATTGTACATGTAAAGATATAATTGACTTTACATATTCAAGGCAATGACACAGCACAAGGCATCAGGGAGCAGCAGAAACCAGAGCGTACTGGTCCAATGTCACATCTTACTTTGTGAGTTCCTATGCATACCAGAGACACTTTTATACATATGTAGCTAGGAAAAGTCAGATCTTCTATGGCACGTATTTTGTACTATATGAGCATGAACTTTGCACTCGTACATGTGTGTGTTTATCTGCGGCCACACGTATACACCGTACATCAGCATGTGATAATATTCTTAATGATGGAAACGGAATTGACATTAAAAATTACAGGTTGACCTGCTGATAATTATGAGAAAACCATGCTGTGGACACATAAATAAACAAATGAAAGTGATGGTACAATAAAAATGATGGCATTTGGCATAATCTATGGAGAGTTACAGAAAAAAAAGAGAGGAAAATTAATGTATAATTGTAACCATGATTTCTTCTTGCCATGCCAAACTATCATCATAGCTATCACATCAAGTACTGTTGCAATGTACACATAAATAACTATCACTAGCTTCCACACATAGACAAACACCTCAGTATCTTTCCCTCATCATGTTCAACATCCAAACAGTGTTAATTTTGTATGTGGATTACCGGTGTCCCATCAGCATATACCACAGAACAATATGTCTGCAGTTGATTTCTCTTCTCTTCGTGGTTCCAATGTTGCCCGGCCCACTCTTGGAACTTTGCAAAAAATAATGGGGAAAGGCTACGGTACACTGATATGTCAGAAGGCAACTCTGGAATACAGCGGACTAACTTAACAAAGGTATGCTACAGAAAAAAAATCCATGCTTTAAATATCCAGTCTGTGGACCAAACCACGCAATGTACCGGTAATGGGAATATCTTGCACACGCATTCGATTCAATTCAATGCCATTGATTTGACGTATGCATGCGCCGTCTTTATCTAACGTTTTGGCGGTGTATGTGATGCGTCACACGCAGATACACTATTCAAATTTGCAGGATCCACAGATTGAAGCTACCTTCGTGAATTTAGACCATTAAGTTTCAACTTTCTGGAGTGGATGGGTAGTAAATCATATCAAGACAGACAAGGGGGGGGGGAACTCATAAGAATGGGCAAAAAACATGGAAATGATTAGAATTCTACCCATTTTGAGCAAATCCACAATCTCAAAGGACACTAAAGACACAGAGGACATTTTATTTTCAAGTGGCAGTAACACACTAAAACATGATGATAGTAACATTTTTTTATTTTCTTGTTGTTGAAATCTCGAGAAACACGGGGGTGACGCCTCAGCCGTAGGACAAGCACGTATTGCAGCAACGACGCTGGTAGCTGGGATTGTCGCACATTTGGAGTCTATGAACAAGACTGCAGTAGGCTCCTTCGTCTACACATGGGGCTGTTACAAAGACAGAAAAAAGAAGAAACGTAATTGTTTTATACAGAAGGATTGCAAAGAACAAGGGAAATAACAGAATTGTCACCTCAGGATTTAGTTTTACACCCACCGTCTACATCAAGGACAAAAAAACTAAAGCATTTGTGCAATGAAAATAATTCTCTATAACTGAAAAGCTAAAAAAAAAGACACAGTTAAAAATTTGATACTCTATAGTCCCATCTATTTGACTACTCTTGATTCTCATCATTCATTCAGAGGCCAAGTAAATGTAAGTTATGTCAAATCCCTCACTCAAATTGAAATATTTACAGAAATGTGACCCTTTCCCTCTAACCTCTGACACTGCTTTGCTATGGAAGACTCCGTGTATTATTGGTGGTGAATGTCAAGTCATCTTCACATCATTAATTGTTCTATCCCCCAACCAAAAACTAAAGCAATACCACCCCCCCCCCCCCCTCCAGTCCATCCAGGTGTGATTCCTGCCTTATTAACATTCACTATATAAAAGTTGTGAAAATGACAATAAAGATGATGAAGATATTAACAGGAGCACAAACAAACAGGATGATACTACTGATGAAGATAATGATGACACTACAACTACTACTGCTACTATAAATGATAATAATGATATTATATAGTACAATAACAATAATGATAAAAATGATAATGAAAGATGATTAGAATACTTAAGATAATGCTGAAAATAAAAATCAGCTATTAATGGCTTTGTTTTCTGCATTAGGATGATTAACTATCACACTGCCACAATTACATACAAGGCTGAACTTTTCTGGTTTTCATATGGATAATTTGAAACACAACAAAGAGCAAGCCAATTAAATGAGGACTCTTCACACCATCCTGGTGCTCATACCATTGGGGCAAGGATCCTGTCCACACTTTTTCATGACGGGAGGCTCTCTCAACACTGAGGCACATATTGAGCTGTCCATTCTGACTCTCGTTCCCGCCGTCACGCAGCGAATCTTGCGCGTCTGCACTGCACTGGCGCCGCATGATGCCGAGCACTGGATTAGAACACAGAAAACATATACAATTAAACAAACAAAAATTACATTTAGAAAGTAGAAAGACAATTCTGGTAGAATTATAATTCATTGGCGGAAAAGAAGGGCTTTTTCTCATACAGACTGGTTATTATAAACACAGTTATAAAGTCTAAAAAGCATAAATTGTTATACAGAATCAGATTATCAAAATTTACCAAAAACAATGAAATTCGGTTTGCATATCTGTAGGTTTTCATTTTATTTATTTATTTATTTATCTATTTATTAGTCTTGGTTTTACAGGGTGGCTCCATCAGTGAGTTGAATACTGTTGTTCGTGGAGACCCTGCATATATGGCCAATACACACATGTATCAAAACAGCATATCACAAAAACAAATATAGAACATATAACATAGTTTCATACATTAAACATATACAGGCAGAATTAAAAAATGCATTTCTAATCGTAAAGAATATACAATGTATGACTGCAAAATGTGTGTATAAATAAAACAGCATTTCTGATAACTGATATATCACACTATCTCCCTCCTCTAAGAAAAAATAATTCATATCAACTACATGTAATTATTCTTGAGCAAAATTAGGTGCTCTCCAGAACTGTGCTGAAAAACATCAAATGATTACTTAAAGAAAATGAAATATTTTGTGAAGCCATATGACATTCGACTGCCTGATACTCACACTACTCCACCTGGTGACGAGCCACTTGGGTCGGCAGTCGGGGTTATCGCACACCTGTTCCTCCAGCGGCCGCAGAGACGACATACACCGCTCGTCCGGTAGGGGTTCAAGGGCGGGGCTCTGACAGAAGACACGCCTCGTCTGGATGGCCCTCCTCACGCCCACACACTCTCCGGAGCACTGCAGGGGGAAAGTGGAGAAAGGGATGACAGCAACATGGATGATAGAAGGGAACAAGAGTGCCATTGTGGCATACCGTCAGCATGAAATGTAATTCATCAAGTCCTTCCATGGTTCGGCATTGTATATTTTCATCATATCTGTGACTATTCATTGCTAGTGTAGGACCATTATTTTGTTGTTGTTTACTTTGCTACATATCTTATTTGTCTGCTCTCCTTTTGTTGTCTGTCTAGACCTTTATTTGATTTATTTGCATTAGTTTGCTTTTCAGCACTGCCTTACAGTCTGGCATTGATTCAGTTATGGTAATGATATTCAGTTGTTTACTCCATGACAATTGCTCCAAATACCTTTCCTCTTGTTCAGTTTTGTCACCTTCATTCTTTCTCTATTCAGGTGTGTTCACTCATTCCATCCCACGCCTGATTCTTTAGTTGAGCTCAGACAGCTCATATTCTTACGTGATCTCCCCCTCTTACTTCTATCATCCCTCTGACCTTTAAATACACTTTAGTCCAACAATTGAGTTACATTTCCTAATTTCACAAAATTCATCATGACATGCTTATACGCTAGTACAGTACTCTGCGCATAATCGGGTAGGCTCGGGCAGAGCGTTTCTTACCCGATTAACAGAAGAACACGTCTCATTCACAGTTGACACATACATGTACAATGTGTGTATGTACATTGTACATGCATTGTACACTGCACCAAACACCTACACTGTATGCTTGAACACGCATGCTTGCACGGCACATTATACATACCTTACACTTGCTGAGTCACGAGCAATAATTTACACTCTTTTTACGGACAAATATGTCTTCAGAAAACTCATGTTTAATCACTCCCCAAATGATTGGTCTTCTTTGCAAATTAAAGAGAATACAATTACCCGTGGAAAATTTGACATTCATGATTTCTTACAGTGTTTTATCTGCAATAAAATGTGGGTAGAAATTATATCAGAAGAAAATTATTAACCCATTTATGCGGAGAGGCAACCCAATTATCAGGTAAATTTAATGTGCATTGGAACTGATTTTGACATTACTACCCAATTAAACGGAGTACCCGTTTAAGCGATACCCGATTACGCGGAGGGTACTGTACTTCATTTAGGATGAGCAATGAAAGCATAACCTCCAGCTTTGGTGGAGGTAATAAAGAAGTTTTGATTTTGGGAAACATCCTCACCTCTGACCACTCCTCAGCCATCCAGTGGTCTTCACAGGCCTGCGTGTTACACTCTCTGCTTGTTGCTGGCTCATCTCCGAGGCTCAAATCATTGCGGCAGTTGCCGGTACCACGGGGCCTCGTGCGGCCAATCAAATTTGTGAACTGACACGCAACCTCCCTCAGCTGGAGCCCGCCCCCACAGGTGGCGGAGCAAGGGCCCCACTCGCCTACGTGCCATCTGCAAATTTACATCGGAATGAGTGATTTACTTCATATCAATCTTTAGGCAACACCTACCCAAACCTTCATCACACACAATGCATATCATATGCATACAATTTTGTGTTGGAGAAAACAAACTTCTAATACACAAGAACTTGATATGAACTTTTAAGTTAGCATTTGACTTCTATGGTGAATGCCAGTCTTGACAAGAAATCTTTATAGATATACATTGTTTTTGGAAGAAGAAAAAAAAGATAACAGGATCAGTTGCAGCTGTCTTTGGGCCATGGTTAATTTTCAGATCTTAAACCCTAATTTTACTAAGAAAGAGATGAAGGGTAAAAATGGAATATGAAGTATATCTTCTCTACAGGCCTAAATTGTCATAAAATGATAGATATCTTCTCAGTGATTACAAAAGATGATTAAGATCTCCACTAGAAAGCTCTGACGTGAAACTTACCTAACATTTGAAGGTGAATCCAGGGGTTGAATTGCTGCTGAAATAGAAAAATATATTGAAAAACTTATCAAGACATAGAAAAAGAAAATGATATTGAACTAAAAATTACATAGATATTGAATGTGAAGTGCTGGACAAGTTATATCTCATGACACAACATTTTCACTGGATCCGTGACGTGCTCCTGCGACAATTGCGCCCATGAAATATCTGCAAGCTAAGCCAAACAATAGATTCTACCCAAAAACATAACCCTAACCCTAATCCTTATTCTCATATCAATGTTGTAAGCCGATGATGAGAGGTCACGCTACACACATTGCACACACACGGTTTCTTTGATGGATGCATGAATGGCCGTTTTATTTGCAGCTAATCAGATCAAATCCAGGCAGACAAGTGACTGAGGTCCTGTCACCTCGCCGGTTCTCACTTAACTCTCTCTCTTTCCATTCAAACTAAGCTTATCTTATTTTCAACTGTTTTTGCATCTTGTTAACAACAATTCACAATGCTTTATGCAACACAACAAGTTATGGTAACGTTTACATACGCCGCAAAGCTGAATACGTAACAATACAAAGCAGGCTCGTCTATGTCACAATCCAATATACAACATAAACTAAACCTAAAACCCTATCACAACTCTAACCCTAACCCAAGTCCATCGAGAATATAAGACCGGAACAATTGTCACAGGAGCAAATGTCGTGTCACATGTGCACAAGGCATATGAAAACCTCTCGATCTGTGTTTAATTGTCAAGACAATGTCTCTTTTGAACATTTGAGAAAGGGGAGCAAAGTCTGGGTAAACCCATTTTCTTATACATATATGTCTTCACATTGCATGAATGTAATCCTTACTTGTCGTCAAAACGTGTAATGTCAGAGTCTCTCGCTGGTCGCCGGCGACGCAGGCGTAGACTCCGGCGTCTGTCGCTTCCACATTCTTAATGCGCAGAATGCCGCGGCTGATGACTCGCATCCTGGGGTCGCCGTCACTGCCGTCCCTGATGGGCGTGTTGCCCCGCTCCCACGTCATGCGGTTCCTATTGTAGTTGATGACTGGACACTTGACCGTTATGGTGGTGTGGGGGAGGATGTAGGCCTCCTGACCGATGATGAGCCGTACCTTGGCAGAAGGCGATGGCTGCCGGTAGGTCGTATAGTTGGCAAGGATCTGCACATCTGGAAATCACAGGTATAAACGAGTGGGATTAAATGATTGGTTGTTTAATTGATTGAGTGATTGAATGGTGTATAGGCCACATATTCAGTGAGTCTAATTTTTCACAAATTGGGACTTCCCAACAATCCGCGGGTCCTTAAATTCGCGATCTTGGATTACAGTAATATACAGAGACATGCGAGTGGACATGTTGCATCTACAATTGTCTATGTAGATTAATCTTATCTTCTTATTCTATCTTTTTCTAATGATGACACTTCAAAAACACTTCGTAGTGGCCATCTATCTTGTGGCTTGATGACAGCACACTTACAATTTGTACTACTTCTTTATTAACCAGGCCTCTGCTCACCATTGCAAGGGGGCAAATCACAGACAATGTGGTCCGCCGGCCTGAGAGCTGATGCACACTGTGACTCGTCGACGAAACCATGAGAACCATTGGCCAGGAGACGCCTACACAGGACGGACATCAGCTTGATACCAAGCCCACACGTCGTCGAACACTGAGAGTTGGGAGGATGGAGACAGACGAAGAAAACGAGAAAGAAAGATTGACAGACAGAGAAAGATAGAAGAAATAGGGAGAAGAGAGAGAGAGAGAGAGGGACAGAGTGATACAGAAAGAGACAGACAGATAGAAAGAAAGTGAGGGGAAAGACAATGATGTTGAATGCCTCAAAAGTTGACATAATTTCAGTAGAAATACAGTGCACTCCCATTATAACGAAGATGGTTATGACGAAATTCCAGTTACAACGAAGTAAAAATTCAGGCTGCAACATTATCCGCTCTATGTTATTCCATTGATTATTTGTTTCGTTATAACGAAATTTCGATGTAACGAAAGAAAACCACCAGTCCCGAGGACTTCGTTGTAACGGGAGTCCACTGTATTCACATAATGGTATCCATGGAACAGAAACTGAAGCACGTAAGTTGTCATAAAGTTTAAAAGAACCACTACACTTTATTCATATATTTATACTGTATATGGAATGTGGTCAGTCTCTGCTGAGCTTGATTCTGTATTTACAGCTTACATAATCATTTAAATTTGTCACCTCCTAAAAAAACTGCCACTCGGCCATCGATCATACTTGAGCCCAGGTCAAGCACGCCAATTACGATACTGACGGCGCTCTTGAATGGGCGCAGCGGAGGTTATTAAATTGACATTCAGAGGGGCTGCCTGCCCCTGCTGGGAGAAAATCTAATTACCACGGAATACCTCTACAGGTATTCAGGTCTAGATCTGGGTCGGGTGCTTCTTATACTGGACAAGACAGTGTAGTCTTAATAGGAACTCATCATTTGAGCTCCACTAATGACCATTACGAAAAAAAAAAAACAAGAACAGAAAATTGCAATTCTTGTTGTCTTGCTCTACTCATATGTCAACATTTCAGGTATGCTTCAATGCAAATATGCTAAAGAAATAAGTTTATAACTGATTCCCATGAGTTTAATGGTGTACAAAGAATGGAAGAGAAATATCTCCTCTTATTAGATCATCATTGCGATTAATCATATCCCTTTCCACAAAATAAACTTTATAGGCCAGGTTTATGTTCATGACTCTGATGATTAAAAAGTTTTTCACACTTGGGCACCTCTCTGATAATCAATTGATTCTCCTCCACTTTATCTGTTTTTAAAAAAACAAATCAGAATGAGCCATGTATTTGAGAGAACCACGCCAACAAACTGGACTGTCATCCGTAGAAAAGATGAGAAGGAGAAGCAGCGGATGCTCATAGCGAGAAGTCTCCCATGCATTGAAAATAACCGACAACCACATGTGATTGCATTCAAAATGCCATCAACGCAGTCATACGGCTGTTTATGCGATCATCATCATCGTCATCCAGCGAATCACTGCCCGCTCATGTCACTCAACTGCACCTGTTGTAAGCGGCTACCCATTATGTCACGCTTGCAGATGGCAGTCAGCCCACTCTGATTGCAGCAATCAAATTCTGTACCTGATACCTTTCCCACATGGAAGTTGAACTTCACATCTCAAACATTTATGAGTGATCTATTTGTATATAGCAGTGCAGGACTATTAATAGCTGACCGTGCTGTAGGAATACTGTGATTTTGTTGTTGACATCCTTACATATAGGACGTGAGGAATAACCTGAACTAATTCATATTATCATGAGTTTTGCATAACAATGCAAAAGAGGACAAAATGGATTTTAAGATGCTGTCCTGCACAGAAAGTTTTTTTTTCTCCAATATTAAAAAACAAACACAACAGAATAGTTAAACAAAGTACGTTGGGCCAGTGATAACAGAGATATCACTGGCCCAATTATTAAGAATTAATAACATCTTGCAGGTAGTTGCAAATGGCTTGCTTACTGCTGTTGTGAATAAACTTTATCAGACATATGCAAATTAGAAAAATCCTACCAGAGAAACTGTCTTTCCATTAAAAAGAACAAAATGAAGAATATTCCATAGCAGAAGTATATCAAGAGTGGTCTTCTCAACAAACAATTAAAATTCTCTCAAGTTACCTCAGAGAGCGGTTGTGAGTACCACTGGGCGGGGCACGCAAACTCATTGCAGGGCTGGGTGTTTGGGGGTGGGGGGATGGGGCACATGGAGGGACTCAACTCAATCTCCTCCCCCATCGGTGTCAGCTGATGGCAGCTCAGGGACACGGGCTGGGTCCCGTTCCCGCAGCTCCGGGAACACTGGAAGACAAGACAAAACAAGACAAGTCCAAATCTAATAGGTCAAGTTTGAGAATGAGGGAAATCAGCTAGAATAGGTGGATATCAAGGATAAAGATATCCCCATTTTCATATAAACATGATTTATGCACTGATGGCATCACCATAGTAACAGCAAATTTGAAAACATCTTTTGATGTGTGCATCTGTGCTTTGATCTCTTTTGTTTCATCCATTGTTTATTGATTAATTAATTAGTTTACTTATTTATTCATTCATTAATTTATTCATTCATAAATCTACTAATCACTGAGTGACTGATTGATTGACTAACTGACTGGCTGATTGATTGATTGATTTATTGATTGATTAAATTATTTTTTTTATTATTTTTTTTTTTTTGGTAGCTGCATTGATGTACTTGTTGAAAGCAACCTTCTGTTACGTAGTTCTTGATAGCTGGGTTCTGCAAATTGCATTACATTACTCAGAAGATAGCAATGAAAGGGCAATCTTTGCCCACTTTTTGTTTACTCCTTGAAGGAAATAAATTACACTAATTGTGTACTGGAGGCAAAGGCAAGTACAGCAATTTAACAGATGTTATAACAGCCCACCATGGACTTGAACATCCATACACCCCACTTTGATTTATTGACATGACCCCCACCCCTCTACCTCCACTACAAAAATCCACACAACTTTCATTGGCGTGACAAGTGATCCAAGTCCTAACAGCAGAGACACAGAGGGAGTGGAGAGTCAATGATGATATGGACATTGACCTATGATGTGATGGCCACAAGTAAAAAACATTCTAGATGTAAACATCTGGAAACTTGCTGCACTCAACCACAAACCACAAAAAAATGTCATATAGCATCACAGCAGAATGTCTCAAGTAAATTTGTGTAATCAAATTGGTTTCATGAATGCAGGTCTCAAACAAGCCTCTCCATTATATATGCTTCGCATGGGAGTCAGTGTTATAAATGTTAATGTTTCGCTGATGCTTCCCTTGAACCCTGACATGATGTTTAACCCGTTGAAGGCAAGCTGGTTTTGCCATAACACATGTTTCCCATACACACCTGCCCAAGTACAGTTGAACCTCTATTATCCGGCCTCCCTTTATCCGGATCTCTCTATTATCCGGACGCAATCTCGCCGTGATTTTTTTTAAATAATTACGGTAAGAAAGGGGGATTCCCAACTCCTTGAGAACTCCTACCCAAACACACATGAATTACATATTATTTCCAATATGATTAACATACATCACAACATCAAATTTCCTTCCAAATCGCTTACCTTCAGACATTTCAACATCCCGAAACATCCCCAAATGTAACAATGAAAAGGTTGCAGTATACACAGAATTACATGTGGTACAATGGGCTACATCAGTACATGTGTATGTATATGTACATGTATAAAGCATTGAGTCTCCCGTATCCGGCCAAATCCCTTATCCGGATGAGCCCCGGTCCCGACTTGTCCGGATACGAGAGGTTCAACTGTATACGCAGGACTAATCTTCAAAGGGTTAAACAGTGTCACTGTAGGGCAATGACACATTAACACAGTTTACATCACACATGTACTTATATTGCTGCAAAATGGACATCAAATAACTTGCTGGCCCTGATTCTGTACAATAGCATGTTGTTCCACTAGGTGACCGATTTGGCTATGTATTTCCAAATGACATAAACTACTCTGCTATATGATTTTGAAACACATTTTTTTTTCCCTTCAACCCAACAAGTCTCAGATACCACACTTCTATGAAATGGTTCTGTTATATGTCTTTGTTTTGAATTTCTACTATTCAGTGTTAGTAATTCAGAGGGTAGAGTAAAAACAAAAACCAAACAAACAAACAAACTCTCATTTTAGGTTTAGGCCTTTGTTGTTTACAAAAAATTGTTTGTTTCAGTTGCAGAATTCTCATAGGGCCTTGTGGTGGCGAGATACATAACCATTTCTAAAAATTGGCAAAACTATACAATGATCAGAATTTTTGTTGTTATAACAAACTGGTATATTGTGTACCTCTATTTATTTATTCATCTTTTTTTTGAGCAGATTTGGTAACTTCAACCAGTTCCAATCAGATATCTTTCTCCGATATAAGATACGTATTGAAATTCAGAAGTTGCGATTGAATGTTGACAAGATTATGATAGACCTCTGCAGTAAGTTAGAAAATTTTCCCCAGGGCTGGACGGGTAAACCTACCTGTGAAGCTGGCCGCATGACCCAGTATGGCGGACACTGGTCGTTGTCGCATTCCTCCACTGTGTGGGGCACTGGCAGCGGGCAGTCGTTGAAGTCTATCTCCATCTCTTCACCAGAGGGCGCCATCCGATGGCAGGCCAGAATCCTTGTCTTGTTTCCTGCACCGTGACCACAAGTGGCGGAGCACTATGGACAAGAACAGAGACTCTTTGTGAAGATACAGCATATCAGATAGGCCCTATGTTCATTCCACAGACTGTTTGCTAAGCCAATGTTCTGCAGACGGTTTACCATTTGATTTGATTTTTCATTTGATTTGATTTATTTCCGCATTCAATCAAAATACAAATTGAATACAAATTTCAAAAGCACAAAGACAAAGAACAATAAGTGCAGTGATTTAAAGTGATGATATAACATTACACAAGTAGATACACATAAGCAATTGTATTGAGCATTACAGAAATATACAATAAGATATAATGATATAGTACATGTATTTTCCAGTAAATAACAGAGATAATTGAATGCAGGAGACCAACATTGTGAGCGATTAAGCTTGAAATGGATGGGGCCTCACCACTGATGTGCTATGTGATGACAAAATTCAACTGTGAGCTCTGTTGATTTCAGTATATCTTTTTCTTGCAATAGACTTTGTCAACTCTTTTCTTCATGCATTCCTCAAAACAAGTTTCACTTCCCCTAAGAACATCACCTCCACTATGATTAGACCAATTAAAGCAGTAAACTTTGCTCTTCTATCCCCTACCTTCTCCTTTAATTCTTTTGCACTTCTGCCAACATTCATATATCACAGTGAATTAGATAACAAAGAGCTTTTAGATTTCCATGTGGTATACAAGTGCATCTCACTAGAATTGATGTCCAAATCAGAGAGTCTTTCAAATTCCTTATCATTTGTAAGGAATTTGGAGAAATAGTATATATAGGATTTATGGAGTCTCCTGAAAAATCAGGGGCTCTAAGGAAAAGCTACGGTCTTATGTCTACCCTACATGCACTGGAATTTCCCTCACCTCAGACCACTCAGACAGAGCCCAGAATGCAGGGCAGTCGACGCCCAGACAGGGCTCGGGCCCTGAGGGTCGGGGCCCAATGCAGTGATCCTCAGACAAGAGTGTCAGTGAGGTGGGTGCGGTCCGGGCCGCCTCTTCCACGCAGTATACATCGGATGGGTACCTGACACCGGGTCCGCAGGGTGAGGAGCATTGGCCGTACAGGAAGATCTTCCACCTGTTGTGGGGAATATGGGAGATGGGAGAGGGGGGAGGGGTACCAGGTTGATGGAGGAGGGGTTGGGGGAAGGGATGGTAGGGAGGGTGAGATATGAGAGGTGTGAGGAATTGTTTTGTGGCGGAGAAGGGGATAAAAGGATGAGTTTACTTTCAGACAGGTGGCTCATAGAATAGATATGTAAGTTTGATGGGGGGACAGGACCTCTGAACATTCTTAATATACACAATTTATTACAGACAGCTAGTAATACCAAAGTACAGACCAAAAGTAAAAACACAATGGAAAGTTAAGTTTAATGCAATCATGAAAATAAAATATTGCTTAAAACTATTTTATGGAAATTAAGTGCATGATTTATACATACAGTGACATACGTCTGTAAATTGGTGGAGAACTTTAAAATGCTTTTGATTGGTCTATATTGTCAATGTTTCATGCCAGCACACATTTTCATCTGCATTATGATTAATTCTTCTATACCTACAACTGTATGCATAAAAGTGTGAAATTTGCTACTTCCCTCTGCAAGTTATGGTGACATTACATGAACTGTGTCTGCGCTAAAGGGTTCTAAGACTTGACTTACTCTGGCGGACAGGCCACCTCGTTACACGACCGCTGGCTGCTGGGTAACTTGAGACTGTAATCGCAGAAAGCATCGCTGATGATGGTATCAGTGAATGCATTGACACACCTCACGATGGATTCCTGTGTGCCTGTGGGGAGAGGGGTGAATGTTGCTAGTAAAGTTATGATGGGGGCGGGCTGGTTGGAGAATGGGTGAATTGGTGATAGCTCATTCTTGACGCACAAAAATGGTCAGGCACAGATATGTGGCAGTCATCACACAAAAATCTCGTCTTTAAATCTGAAATCCACTGAAGCTGACTTGGCTGACATAAAAGACATTCATCCCAATGTGCAAAGAAACGTCAACTGATTATCTGCGAGGAAAAGTGTCCATCTACATTGACATTCAGATTGTACAAATGTGAGTAATAAAAGTGTTTAAGGTATTGCATCTGTGCTGTATACAGACATATACCACTACATATTGCCTTGTGACCATTATATTTTGTGAGCTTTAAAAAAGTGTTACAATGAGCCACCTGCGAAATCTACTAGATTCTCTCATGCCATCCACACAAACTTTTAATACCTTTAGCCATTGTGGACGAGTCCCTAGTATACTTGGACAAGTGTCTATGGGAAATAAGTGTTGTAGCAAAATCATCCTCAATGGGTTAACACAGGGACAGATACGAGGCCAAGTGTATGAACAAATAGCGGGAGGGATAATCATATCTTTTTTGTATTTCTTTTCTTTCTTTCTTTTTTGGCTAATTGATTCAACCCAGATCACTGGATTCATTCAAGTTTGTATGTGCAAATGTCATTGCAAATCATACAGCTTGCATTAACACATATTTGGAGTATCATTGTGAGCTGCCACTTGTCTTGACAAAGTTGAATCATGGACAATTAATCACACAATGGTAAAGGTTTTGCCTTTTCAAGTATATTCTATGTAAATCTCACCACAAAAGATAAGTGACATACATCGTTAAAGGAATATGGTATATATGTAGTATTGGTTGAGGTGAGGATTCAGGTTTTCACTTTTTGCAAGATACTTAAAAACCAATTTGTGGAATGTTAAAGAGCAAACAATTCCAACATCGTGGAATCAAAATTTTAATTGATAAAAATGGGTTTTTAAATGGCTGAGATATCCAAAAACAAAATAAAACAAAGCATTCCTAATTAAATTGTGGGTCCTACCTTTTATTAGGATTGCTTTGTTTTGGATATCCAAGCAATTTCATAACCAATTTTCATCAAATAAACTTTGAATTCCTCTCAGAAATATATGCTCTTTCATAAACCCTTTCATATTTCATGAGAGGTTTCTCATTATGTAAAAAATATCATCATCAAAAAATGTTGGAAACCTGAAGCCTCATTTCAACCAAAACTGTACCATCACTTTAATATTTCAATTTTTATTTGGTTTCAAGCCACCACATTTTGACAGTAGTTAGGAAAAATATTACTCTCCCAGATAAGTCAAGCTTTAAAGGTTTTAGTCAATCAACCCATATGACATCTTCTGGTCCATTACAGAGAATTGTGATCTGACTTTTTGTGGGTTTTGAGCTGAGCAGTCACATTTTCTCTTCCAGGTCATTAGCACTGTGACCTTGCACAAATAAAAAAAAAACATTAAAATAAAACAAAAAAGAACAAGAGAAATTACAGCCCTTGAAAAAAGTGAAACAAAACAGAATGCAACCAAAACAAGGAGAAGATCTTGACAAGAAGTTGATGTTTATCATCATAACTCTCACTGAAGGAATGAAACTGATCGTAATCTATGTGACACGGAACGTCCGGATACGTGATCTGTTTTCTGACACAACACTTCCTTTCACTTGCCTTAAGAATTCCTTCTGAAAAAAAAGATGGAAGAATGATATCCACCTGCAGGCCATGAGGCAAATTCATTTTTTTATCAAAGTTTTCCCCTAAAAATTCATAACAGTTCCCTTCTTGTCTGCCAGAATTTGGGACTGGATTAAGAAAGAAAGAGTGTATAAACATCAATTTCCTTGGGACAAAACTAGACAGCTTACAGGAGGAAACAAGATCAATTTTCGTGATCAAACATGAAAATCCAGACTAATCTTAGCCAGCCATCTATATGGCCTAGAGATATTTCAAGTCATATCAAGAGCGAGGCATGATCACTGCACAGTTTCCCTATTTTCAACCATCAATTTCTTCCAAAGACCTTTGGCCATAGTGGTGTTCGATTCCAGAGGAAAAGGTCTGATAATAATCCCCTAAGAAACCTCGGGTAGACTCTCAAATATATGCCTTGTCTTTAGAGTATTTGGCATGTCTCTGTTCTTATGAAAGATAGTAGTGACAGTAATCTTGATCAATGTCTTGATTTTTTCCCCCCTTAAAACAGCATGGTCATACAAAGGAAAACTACTCAATATTTTCTGCAGATAACCAGAAGGGAAAGTTATTGGGTTAATGTGACAGCGATGAAAGCCCATCAATTCTGCATTAACCTTTTTACAAGCCCATGCACTCAGCTGAACTTGCAGAGCTTGTTCTTCAGCATTCAGAAATTCTTCTAAGCTTGACTTAGTTGTATTCCTCGTAGAGCCCATTCAGGTATAGCACCACTATGCCTCGGTTCAACAGGAGGGCAGTAACACAATAGGGATTATTACCTATAGGTATACTGGTAATCTCTATTCACTGACAATTAGTTACAAACATCCACGCTAATTGTCAAAAAAGAAAAAAAAAACACATCCAGGCAATTTAATGGCAGCATTGTTGACCATTTCAGTCTTCTTCTCTTTAAAAAAAGATGATAATAATAGTAATAATAATAACAATAATAATAATAATAACAATAATAAAAGTAATAATAATAATAATAGTAATAATAATGATAATAATGATAATAACACATAACAATTGTATAGCGCTTAATACTGAGTGCAAATGCAAACGCAAACGCAAACGCATGGGCTTTTTCTGAAATTGAAAAATATTGCTTGCAGTACATCAGCATAGTCAAGTATGAAAACTACTGTAAAAGTGGAATTTTCGCTGTGTTGAAATTTTCGCGCAACCAGAAGCAAGTGCGAAAATAAAAGCATGTGAATATTTTTTGCGTGCCATATGTTTCAGTAGTTGATGGCTTGATTCCGTGGAATTAAAAACACGCAAAACTCTTCTTACCTGGCTAAGCGCGAAAAATTATTTGCGCGAAAATATCCACTTTTACAGTATTCGGTGCCACTTACCTCCTATGCATGAAGCACTGCACGGTGTGTATCCTACGTAGCGCCAAATGGCAATGATACTGCTTTCGTCGGGGCCTCCTCCAAGACCCAGGTCGTGGGTCGGACCAGGGTGGAGCTCGTTGGGTTCCGTCGGCTCGTTGGGGTGGTGCGACGGCGGGTAGCTGCTGTCGCTGGCATTGAGGGCGGTACACTCTTGCATCGTGCACTCCTCGATGTCCTCTGGCCGCACCTCCCGCTCGCACTCGAACTCGTTGAGGTCAAAGGTGGCGTCGAAGCTGGGCAGGTACACCTTGCAGCGAATGCTGCGAGTCCGTATCCCACGACCGCAGGAGGTGCTGCAGGCACTCCACTCACCCACGTAATAACTGGTTACCATGGAAACATATCACAAAAGTTTGACCTACAATCTATAGCCTTTCACTCCATCTGTGAGCCTATTATTAAAGTATCAAAATATTTTGAACAGCTTCTACACAACTTCTTCCTATCAAAGTATTGATTCTTATAACCATGAGCTGCAAATTAAATGATTTGCATCTACACACAAGTACAAGAAAGCTTTTGTGTCTGCTGTGTGCACACTTTGAATCACAGACAACTTCATACTGAAGCTATGCTCTCAATAAAACTGAATTAAAATTGGTCGTTTTTCTTGGGAGAGGTATCTATAAGAGAAGAGAACACAGTGAAGTGATGGAAAAAAATTAAAATGCAAATGAGTATTGAGCATTCTTGTTTCTTTGTGAGAAGGCATGTTATGATCATGAAAAAGAGGGAAAATATAGTACAAGTAAGATCTTTTATCATCTCATGAAATAGAAATTGGAGGCTTTTATTTTTTAATTCAAATGAAGTTTTGCTTTAATATGTACCACTAATTTTTTATTACACAAATCTCATATTCATATGAGAGAATAACACGTCATGCATGATTTTTCTTTTAACTGATAAGATTTTCAGAGTTGGATTTTGAGTACACAGTCTATACCTTGGAATTTCAGCAGGGTTGTCTCGGGGAACACCATCTGAGATTGTTGTCAACTCGAGTCTGGTCTCTGGAACTGCATACAAACAAACATTCAACACAAAGATTAAAGAGTAGTTTTTCTTTTGAATAGCATTTATATTTTTATGCAGAATAAGTTTTCACAGAGTTGGCAGCTAGGTTTTACAGATCACTGATGGCAGCCCTCTGCTGTTATTATCTTTGGAAAAAAAGATTAACAAGGTTGTCAGGTCATCCACAGATAACGGCTCACAGCTGGAATTGACATGCTTCTATCTTTTGTGTACTGTGATATCCACAGCGACAATTGACTCATCATGTATCTCTGTTGCAGATCTTCCAAAAACTTTCTAATGTGTTGTGCTGGCTGAAAGTTTTAACATGGTTCTTTTCAATACAGCAATGTGATTTCATCAAGATGCAGTAGTGATGGTGTGATCTGTGATTTGAATCCTAAATCTGTCATCATTGAGCACAGTTTTCTCGAAGGGGAAATAAAATAGCATCTTTAGTGGATCATAAAAGGAAAGGTAATTTTAGACACTTTTACTTTACACTTTACAGTGACTGCTCTATCATTTGCACCCATCGCATTTCCCCCTCCTTCTTCTTACTTTTGATTTCCTTTTTTTTTTTCCTTCAAATCAGTGCTGGATGTGTCATCTACCACCCAAGATGAATGCTGAAAAATGTGGTTTGCTAGATCAATATGACATTAACAGAATACTGATACAAAAGTTCAGACTTTTCACAAACAGGCAACTGCAAGTCACCTTTTAAACTAAAATGAAAATCATGGAGTAAAATCATGGTACAGTTTGGTTTTCATAAGCCAAACAAAGATCAAATAGTTTGGAATCCCTATCGAATGTTGGAAAAAAAGATGAACATATCTGAGTCACTTTCTTGTTTCTCAGAAGCAACTGAGTTGACGACAATGTATTCTGTTAAGTTTTCGTCTTACCTCCTATTGTATTTGTTGCTGGATCTGGAAGGCACGGCACCCCCGGTAGACAGGCCTTCCGCATGGTGGGCACCGTGCCGGGGTCGCAACCCAGCACCACCTGATTGCGGTGGTTTCTGCACTGGATGTCACGTGTTATGATGCCACGACCACATGTCACAGAGCACTGCAGTAAATGTGCACATAGGGAGAATGTTGACGAATCCAGACGGAAAAATTAAGGAACCTAATTTGAGCCATCACATGAAATTGGGTCATGTGACTTTTGTGATGCGCGGTCACAAAGATTGCAGGAGTTCATGAACAACAGCGATGAATAGGATGTAAAGATATGCTCACTGACAAAACAGACACTGTATGGAAAGTTTCAGGTAATTATCTGTATCTGCTTCAAAGGAGTCATTTTCGGTCTGCAAAGGTACGAATTTTCTCCTAGCATATCACCCTAAATCTCTGGGATATATTACCCTATGTTTATGACTTGTGACAGAAATGGACTGTGACTCAGATTTTGAATGATACATCTTGTAGACCTACCCATGCTAGTCTCACAGAAAACACCCAAATAAATTGAAGAAATCAAATAAATCATATGAACTCAAGGTACTAGCTTTGAGGAACACATAAAATCTCAAACTGGTACATATCAAAAGCCTATAAATAAACTGCACAACATCATGCTCTACTTTAGTACAAAGAGCAGTACAAATTCCAGCACAGGTAATGGACACGCCACGAGACATTTGAAGTCGAATGAACTCCCATTTCTGTCACAAGTGATTGGACGAGATCTTCGAAGGGACGTTGAACAGAAAGTCGGATCTCATGCATACCACACCTCTTATTCATTGGGCAATCAACATTCCCCTTAACTTAATCTCAATAAATCAGTGCAACAACAGCTGTCCTGAACATCCGACAATGTTATCGTGGAAAAGAAAAATTGTCTGAGCTTCCATCACAGACAGTTTGGCCGGTAAACTGAAAGAAAGGTAATACATCCCTGTTATTTATCACCTGCCCCCCACCCACACACACATTAAATACATCTTCATCAGTCAAGAGTTCAAAAACATGATGTACAGTGAACCCGGGAACTTGTTGCAATCCCAACCTCCCTGAAAAACAAAAACAACAAAATCTTCTTGCCGATCTTGAACTAGGATAAGTCTGTCACGTTCCCTTCGAATAAGAAATTACAAAGTTCGACAGATACACACACACACACAAAAAAAGCTGCACGCATATAAATGTTGATGTTCAAATGATCACGGGGGGAAAAAAAATCCACAAATTGAGCACAAATGAGATTATAGTGTATATATGGTGTTGATGCCAATGACCAGCTGTTTGGAGGGATTCTGTGTAGAGCCTGGTGAGTTACCATGACAGCAATGCTTCAAATTTCAGTAGTCAGATAATTGGACAGGAAGAAAAATCTTTTC
The DNA here is from genome assembly GCF_040938485.1 of Diadema antillarum. Taxonomy (NCBI): domain Eukaryota; kingdom Metazoa; phylum Echinodermata; class Echinoidea; order Diadematoida; family Diadematidae; genus Diadema; species Diadema antillarum. The sequence goes on along the minus strand of NW_027271583.1, from coordinate 643,852 downwards.
CTGAGAAAACATCATTGCTACCCTGCTACTCCACGCAGGCAAAACTTTCATGATTGAAAAAAAAAAGTGAGTACAACATACTTCACTAACATGGGCGATGCCTGCATTAAATTGAGGAAAAATACTTTGTAAACTTGAGAAGCACTCTGAGAGCGCAGACCTCCGCGCTCACTTCCATGACCGATATTTTCCCCCCAATAAGATCAGTGATACCATATGTATGCATGTTGAAAATCGTCTGATTTCCCAATATAGAAGCCTTCTATAATGTCATCAACTTCCACCAGCACGGTGCACCTCATCCTACCAGAAACTAGAACACGCACTTTAGTGCGCATATGCAAACCTCAAAAAATGCGCAGCTTAACTCCCAAGTTCATTGACCCTATCTGCCAAAATATCAAAAATCCTTCATAAAATCCATAAAAATTCCAGCATCACCCAAATCTGTTCTCTACTTTTTGAGTTATTTTGCACACGGACAGACAAACAAGCCAACAAACAAACGCCGATGAAAACATAACCTCCTCCCTTGGCGGAGGTAATAAGAAAGTTATGACTTATCACTTGTGGCCAGAAAATAATTGGCATCTATATGAGAGGAGGGGATTAAGGTACAGTAATTACTGCACATGCCTTTGAAATGATGAGTGAAGAATTCATGACCCTGGGCGTTCTTGTAATGGACCTAATGCAAAGAGCTTCATCAAGGGATTCAAAGTTTTGTCCGTGCCATTCTCACAAACTGCATGAGGCAAACTATTGCGAGGGTTTCAAAATCAAGACCGTTAATTTCAGGTATGTATGTAGACTGTTACTTTCAGGTGTGCATGTGAAAGGGCCTATAGTAATGGAAATGAATAATGGATGATGGCAGTAGCAAGCAAGTGTTTCTGTGTTTCTTAGCTCAAGGGGCTTTGACAGTAAAGACAGGGTAGAAGGGTGTGCATGAAATATAATGGATCAGATTTTTATTGCCTCCCCCTCCCCCCAACAACAGAAAAAGCAAAATTCAGAAAGAAAGAGTGAGAGGGGAGAGGGAGTGAGATTACTACCATCCAGTAGCAGCTGTATTGACACATGGCCTAAAGTAGGTTTAAACTGAGCTTAGAACTTAAACTTAAGTAGTTCATCAGGGCCAGATTTCTTCGCCAGAAGGAACTAACTTTCCTGTGATCAGCATGAAAAGTTTTCTTTTTTAATCTCTCTTCCAGACTACATAGCTCCAAACCCCTAACCTTCACTTTAAACAACTTCACTTTAACTGGCAAAACTGAACTGACGAAATGTCATTACGCTATCACATTTGAGGGAAACTGTTCAGAACTTCATCTGAATGATTACTATTCAAATACCAAACTATCAATCCTCATAAATCAGTGAAATTTAAGTGAATAAGGGAGATGGGAGTCTTCAAAATTGTGAAAATATCTTGATTTAATATTCTATTAACAACACAGTTGAAGGGTTCTGATACCACTGATTTATGCAAATTATATATTTTTTTCTATTATAAAGTGATACTGATATCATATAAGTTGTTTGAGATGATAAATTTTGCCTTGAAATAATGTCTGTCTTATCTTTGCCTTTATACAGGTGCTATGTAAAATCCCTTCTTTACAAGACTGAAACAGAAATCTCGGCATCTCTTTCAAGACAGCAAGAGAAAGACAGCAGCCTGCATTTGCTAGGCAATTACAACTAAGGAGCCTTGACATGAACAATCTTTGAGTAGCTTTAGGTGGCCACCTTGAAATATTACGGTAATGATCTGATCCTCACCACTGAACTGACAAGCACAGACAATCAAAGTCATATTTTGACCCAGACTCTCTTGAAACCAAGAAAGATTTTTGAATGGAACTTTTTTTTTGGTCACCACTAGAGCTTGGAATAGGAGGACACTCCTTTCTGATGATCTATGTCCAATGTAACACTAACCTCAGACCAGGGCTCTGGTTTCCAGTGGGGGCATGGGTCCGTGTTGCAGACCCGACTCGTACTGGGCCTGGTTCCAGAACACATGTCATCGCTGAGCCGCACGGTCATGTTGTTTGAGACCTTCTGCACACAGAAAACCTCTCGGACTTGGTTTCCAGTACCACACGACTTGGTGCACACATGCCATGGCTCGGGTTCCCACCTGTGTGTACATGAGAAAAACATATTCAGCATATCACATAGTGCAAACTTGGAAACTTTTAGAATGTTAATTCTTTTTTTGCACTGGGACAATTTCACTGAACTTCACATGTTCTTCATTTCAAAAATTAATTATTTCCAGCATTTCTTGTTATCTCCAAGAATGTTTGCCTGTTGTCATTTACACATGCTATTTAATCAAGTGCAAAATTCGTTTAAATTTCCACACAGAGAAAATACTTGACATTTTCATTACTGTGCTTTTCTGTTGGCTGAAGACATCATTAAAGAAATTAACTGTCAATGAATAAATAACCCATTGAGGATGTACGAGTTTCGAATATACTCGGGCAAGTGTCTATGGGAAATATGTGTTCGTAGCAAAATCAGCCAGTCCTCGACGGGTTAAAGTAAATGGAATCCCTGTTTTAGCATAATTACCTTCACATGGTTCTGTTGCTTTGTGGATTCTCCACCTTATAATTCAGTCATGTTATAGAATAACAGGGTGTGTTACAGCGGGATGGGGGTGCAAGGGTGAAAACAAATTTAAATCAATCCTGCTATGAGGGGATAAGAAATACATACAGTGTATGTCTTTATTGCCGTAGGAAGTTTTCTGAATAAAGTTGTGTTTTTCTCCTTCTTATACTTGATAAAGTGCTCAATTTGTTTCTGAGTCACCTAGGTTGGTATGTAACTAATTACTTTGTTCCTGTTGCCTTTGATGAAGATTCTGCAAGGATTGCAAGCTCACGCCTCTTTTGACTCCATTTTACTCCAGTGGCTCGCAACTATTGAATAAACAGTTTTCAGCAGCTTTTTCTTTTTTTACCTTGTTCAAAAGCAAACTATTCCTATAATTCTGATTCTGTCTTTCACAGTATTTTGGCATACTTTACACTCCATTTGTCACAGTACCTGGAGTAAATATAATATGCATTAATAAAGCTACATAGAACAAAAAAGAAAGATATTGTGGTGCATGCTATTCTTATCCCAAATGCCATCTACAGATGATGTCTTACAGTGCTTGACAGCATTGTGTAAATGAGGAGTATATACTGTTAGAAACAACACTATGTTTCCATCTCACTTTTGTGTCGTAATCGGCGGGTACATCGCCCGCTTCCCTCTGCCTCAACCAATCATTGCATGTTTCAACACATGGTGTCCCCCAGTGGCATGCCTCCAACATCAAAGAAACCAATCAAATATTTGTGGACGGATATATCACGATGCTGGCACTACAGGGCCACAGGCAAAGTATACGCATATAATATGGGGGACTACGGAGGAACTTTACACGGTGTAACCCTACTTGAGTTTGCACCAGCTGCTGCACCCTTTGCCAGTGTTGCAGTGCAAATGAATATCTCATCTATCTAGTGGTATCAGAAGGTTCATATCTAGCGTTCGAGAGTCAGCAAATGTGAATAAGAATCATTTTATAAATGTTTGTTTATGACATAAACTACACTGTAGTGCTCACTTTCTGACGAAAAAAAAGATATATATGAATATTAAAAGAAACACAATATTATACATCAAGATACCCAATACAACTCTGATTACCAAGACAGCACTTCGAATGGTACTTGTATTTACTGCTTGGATGATGAATTACATTCCAGCATTGATTTGACACCAATATGAGATTATCGCTTTACCTTAACTTATGTTTCTACATTTTTCTGCCATCTTTCTGTATTGATTCTCATGCCAGAAAACTTAATAGAACTTAAAAACCAAAGATCTCTTGCAATGCAAGCAGCTGCCATTCATAAGAATGATGTAATCTATGAATTGTCCCCATGCCACACTTACTGTATACACAATATCTTTAATTTCGTGAGTTAACTGATATTGAAGAAATAAAGAACTCACAAAAATGTGGCTTCCTGTGATTCAAATTTGCTGTTTATCATCTCCATGGTGAGAAATCACTAACTTTTCTTTGGAAAAGAGAGAGAAAAAATTATTTCTCATTCTGTTACATTGGTTTTTGATTAGAAATTAAACAACCCTCCAAATTGTCTTACAAGTCACAATATGCAACATAATATATGAAAGTAACAGTACGTAGTGGGGTACTGTTGAATATAGGCTGCCGAGGTTCTGGATTCTTGGTATTAAAGACCAAGTAGTATGGAAATATGATGAAGTGTGGAGACTGGCTGGACTTGGACATATTTGAGAATCCCCAAAACAAATTGTGTACAGCTTCATCACTAATCTCCATGCAAGTACATGCACACAGCTGAAGAATCTCGACTTGAAATTGAACATTAGTGATGACGAGCACACACTTAGATGTGCATATTATTTGTTGACTGGCAATTCTATTCTGGCAGGCCTGCACTAGCCATCGGTTTTTGAATCTATTGCTGAGGGCAGCAAATGATGACCAATTCAATAGGGCTACCCATGAATCCCCATATACAGTTCATTATTCTGAAGGTTCGTTAATCCGAAGGTCCGTTAATCCGAAGTTTCGTTAGTCTGAAAGCAAAAACAAGGTTTGTAATTCCCAAGGTTCATTAGTATGCAACTTATTCTCATTTTTTGGATTAATGAACCTTATCATCACCTGAATCCCCCCACACATCCGGGTCTTTAACTAGAAGATCCTGGGTTCAAATCCCCCTCAAACAGACTGACCCACTCACAATGTCCCTCTAACTCACATGTGTGGAAACATACACATTTTAATGCGAGAGTAATAATTTACTGGCACAGACTAGGACTTTGTTTCTCTCAATAAGATGAAGTCATCAAAGACTTCAACAAGATTGCCCATATTTTTCACAGCTCATTGTCTACATTTTGTTTGCCTTTCTTCCATCTATACTGTTTCAGCGTATCCCAAAGTATTGCGATGTGATTGCCCATAATCTAGTTCAATTCATTTTCAGGGTACTTCAGACCCTGAATCTACTGCAATCAGATTGATCATCAAGTTGATGTGCAAAGTCCAGTTATGATTATTTGTTTGCTTAGTTTATCAAAGGAAGTACTAAACTAAACTGAATGCATGTTGCCAACAGGGGTATGATATTACCCTTATACCAGTAGAATGTTACACTCTAAAAAGTACATATTTATTGTACAGACATAAAAAACACATAAGCTTTCTCCTCTATTAATCACAGGAAATACATTTTACCTACTCGTTGACACTGTACAATTACCTATTGACATATATATATATATATATATATATATAATGAAAGAAATTAGACTGAGGCGGACGTTGCTCTCGATCTTGAGTCTCCCTTTTAATCAGTCGAGCTTTCGACTCATTAAAAGGGAGACTTAAGATCGAGAGCAACGTCCGCCTCAGTCTCATTTCTTTCAGTATATGCTAACCACAATGAGGCACCGTGCACATTTGGGAAGGGAACTATTTCTTACAATATATATACCGGGTGTCCCAAAAAAAGCGGAACGGTGGATTTTCAGTATTTTGCGTTCTAAAAGTGATATATTTTTTGACATCATTAGAAAGAGCATTTTCCGCAGAAGACAATGATACCAAAATCATTAAATTTGGTTCAGTACTTTTTATTCTACGCCAATTTCTGAAATGCAGTCATTTTCAAATTTTGTCGGATTTTTGGGACTTGAGAGATAATAATTTGAGTGCAACACGCGATCCATACGGTGAATATTGTGTAAGCTCGGTGATCCATGTCAACAAAAGATACAGCTCTCACATTGGGCACTGGCCAGGAAAAAGCAGTGTGTGTGTGTGTGTGTGTGTGTGTGTGTGTCTGTGTGTGCGCGCGCCCAGTATGAAAGCGTTATCTTTTGTTGACATGGATCAACGAGCTTATACAAATCGCCGTATGGAACGCGTGTCGCATCCAAATTATTATCTCTTAAGTCCCAAAAAATTGAAAATGACTGCATTTACAGAAATTGGCGTAGAATAAAAAGTACTGAACCAAATTTAATGATTTTGGTATCATGGTCTTCTGCGGAAGATGCTCTTTTTAATGATGTCAAAAAATATATCACTTTTAGAACGCAAGGTACTGAAAATCCACCGTTCCGCCTTTTTTGGGACACCCGGTATATATCTTTGTGTGTGTAAAATAAATACAATGTATCATCCTTTTTTGTTGTTGTGATAATTCTGATCAGTGTAAACCTATCGAGATCACAACTGTTCACATGCTACGGTGCATATATATAACATGAAGCTTTTGGGTTTAAACTTAAAAGTTAGTTCACAGGAAATGCCCTATCTTATTAACAAAAAAATGCTACAAAGTATGAAAAACCTCACTCTGTCTTGAGAGAAAAAGATTATTATTTGTGCTGCATCCCTCCCTCCCCCCCCCCTTTCTCCACACCAATCTATGTGATAGCAGGGTGGATCTGTGCCTCCTGCATGAACTGCACACTTCAAACACTCCTCATTCAAATGCCAGGTTGAAGAAGGTTCTTGGCCCGACGCTGACCTACCAATGATCATGTCTTTGGCAGAGGGGAGTCAACGCACCCCCTGGGGGATCTTTAAATGATTACCCTTATTGCATTTGGATTCTAATGAATGGCCAACTGAGCTTCCCCTGTCAATACATAGTGTGGTAGTATTATTCATAGTAGAACTTTGAGGAAACTTTAACAGTATGGGGCTGGCCACCCACAATAATGTAATTGCAATTCTAAACAATGATTCTAAACAAGGGCAAACTTTGAATATCACAAAAATCTGTCCTTCTGACTGTGATTATTGCTATTATCATTATCAGTTACAGTCTAAATGAAGCTATCAGTTACATAAAAATGAAGCTTTCAAATTATACAAATTTTACTAAAGAAGATACATAACACAGTTATAAGGTGCTTTAAGATGACCATTTGTGCTTAAATGCCTAATCTGCCATTACTTTTTTTTTACCACATCCTAAATGCTCAAAACTGGTTTTTCTTCATAGTATGTATATCCAATTTCCGTATGGCTTTCCAACCATTTTTCTTTTTTGTAGTATGTTCTGAAGAAAGTCACGGATATTTCACACATTCCTTTTAAAGTATAAAGTCTGAAGAGATTGGAAAAAAACAGCCAGAAAGTCAGTGTCTGATGACTTAACTAGAAATTCCAAGCAACAGTTCAAAGGTCAAAGTAGGATGAGGCTTTAGATGTTATGATACTGATTACTTCTAAAAGAAGAAAAGCCATATAATACAGACTTTTCCAGCTATCTGAAAATTTACAGGTACATAACAAGGTCAAGATAAGTATCAATATGTATTCACAAAGTATGCTGTAAACATTTTTCACTCGATGGTACAACCAAAGTTTATATTTACTGTGCAGAAGAGATTTTTTCTTGGCTTTAATTTCTGAGTCAGGGTAATATGTGGGCTGTCACTAACTAGAAATATCACTTAAGGTGATTAATACCCCCGCCCCGTGACGACAGTCTTACCCAAGGAATGATCTTTCCTTGATCTTCTGCCATTTAAATGCCGTTACCATGGCAACGCAGCTTCCGACACGTCCGAAAAATATGTCTTGCACATCTTCCCACCAAGACTATTGTGTGTGCCACATTTCACAAGCTTTTGTCAAAAACTGAGGAAGTAGTTCAATCCACAAGATCTTTCCTTGATCTTCCACCATTAATATGCTGTTACCATGGCAACGCAGCTTCCGACATGTCTAAAAAATATGTCTTGCACATCTTCCCACCAAGACCAATGTGTGTGCCACATTTCATGAGCTTCAGTCGAATACAGAGGAAGTAGTTCAATCCGCAAGATCTTTCCTTGATCTTCTGCCATTTATATGCCGTTACCATGGCAACGCAGCTTCCGACACGTCCGAAAAATATGTCTTCCACATCTTCCCACCAAGATCAAGGTGTGTGCCACATTTCATAAGCTTTGGTCAAAGAACTGAGGAAGTAGTTAAATCCGCAAGATCTTTCCTTGATCTTCTGCCATTAATATGCCATTACCATGGCAACGTATTTTCGGGTACTGTCAAAAAATGCGTCTTGCACATCTACAACCAAAGGCACACATCTGTACCAAGTTTCATGGAAATTGGGCAAAAACTGAGGAAGTAGTTTGCAACACAAAATTTTCCATCATTTTGGCTCATAATATGTGAGCTGTTACCATGGCAACATACTTTTTGTCACTGTCAAGAAATGTGTCATGCTGACCTATATCCTAAGACAAACATTCAATATGAATTCCATGAGAATTGGAAGAACACTGATGAAGCAGTTTTGCCATGAAGCATTTTGCCCTATATTTTACCAATAACATGCCGTTACCATGGCAACGCACTTTTTGCCACTGCGGAAATATGTGTCTTGCACATTAACATATTCAGATGAACATCTGTACCTAATTTCATAAAAATTGATCAAAAACTGTGGGAGGAGTTCGCGACGCAAGATTTGTACCCATTTTTGCCCATAATATGCCGTTACCATGGCAACGTACTTTTGGGTACTGTCAAAAAATACGTCTTGCACATCTACAACCCAAGGCACACATCTGTGCCAAGTTTTATGGGAATCGGTTGAAAACTGAGGAAGTAGTTCGCGACGCAAGATTTGCAACGGACCGACCGCCCGACCGCCCGACCGCCCGCTGATTCCTATATACCCCCTTCAAACTTCGTTTGGCGGGGGTATAATAATCTGTCTTTCTAAACAGATGTTTTCAATGAATCAATCAAGCGTAAGTCAAAGACCATTTTTGGGGTGGCACTTTCAAAATGTAAAAATGTTACTTGATGGCAAGCTTTTGATGTGCTTAGTTTTTTGTTCCCCCTAGATCAAGTAAGAAACAAATTAAAGAAATATATTTTCTTCTTCTTCTTAAAAAAAAAAGTGATAGTGCATCAGAGAAGAGTGAAACAGTGTTCCTGTATCTCTAAGGTATTCCTGAAGTTCCGGCAAACAAGAATCTTCTTGATTTGTTTTCATGATTCCAATCAATCAAACCTTATTTCCACGTTCCATCAGGATCTGCACTCTTCTCCGACACAAGTCGTGACTCTCTCCAGAAATCCATCACCCTAACCTCCATAAATCACACACACTCTTCATGATAAGTTTCATCTGCTTCCTCCCATCATAAACTAATCATTTCCCCGTGAATATCTATCTTGTTGGAATGAAGACTTGAACTACAGGGCAGATAGCTTGAAGCTACTCCTTGCCTAACTGCGACCAGCAGCCCCAAACACGTAGCGTAATGGGGCTGCGGACTGTAGCATTCAGGATCATGACAGGGGTAGTATCGCGGATAAATATCAACTTAAAATCGAAAATTTCTTCAATTTGAAGACTTACAGGTGAAGTTGAAGTGTTGACAACAGGTAACGTGCAACGTTTGGTTCTGCCAATAGTCCCTTTCTGTTCGAATTGATGACTTAATGTGACTCGGTCGAGAGGAACCTGGGAGAGCTACACTGAATTGACGGCCAGCGCATGTGCACACATCACATGCGCACAAATTTCAAATCCATTGACCGGATAAGACGTCTGAGTGCGCATGCGCTGGCCGTCAATTGAGTGTATCTCTCCCAGGTTCCTCTCGACCGAGTCACATTAAGTCATCAATTCGAACAGAAAGGGACTATTGGCAGAACCAAACGTTGCATGTTACCTGTTGTCAACACTTCAGCTTTACCTGTAAGTTGTCAAATTGAAGAAATTTTCGATTTTAAGTTGATATTTATCCGCGATACTATCCCTGTCATGATCCTGAATGCTACAGTCTGCAGCCCCATTACGCTACGCATTTGGGGCTGCTGGTCGCAGTTACTCCTTGCCTATCCAACCATACCAAATGTAAATGGAGTGTATAAACTCTTATTCTTACTGCTCTGTTTGAAGATGTAGTTGGGAAAATGCGGGTGAATTTGAAACTTTGGCTTCAATTTACGGAGATTTCGTGCCCTGTAGCTTGTAGTCCGCACGATGTCAAATGTGGATCACTATCCTCTGATGAACACCTCAAAGATTGCATGACCAATCACCCCAATCACGAATTGAATGAATCACCTAATTTTCATGTCCAGTTAAAGGTGTACTTGATGTTAAAGCAATGCATGTCCTTGTTGAAACCCTGACAAATGGAGTAGTAATAAGTTTCTATCTAGAACAACACTGGCTAGTTAATCCATGCTCTCCCTCCCCCATCCCCCCCCCCCCCCCCTTGACTGGACTACAATTCTCACAGCAGTTGTTCCTTGTAATAGATAGATTTGCACAGCAGGCTACTCGATGGCCTTTCAACCCAAGTTTGACCTGTGTTTCTATAGTCTGTCATATTTACTTGGTTTGAGAGTTCAAGTCTTTGTGTACTTGGGCATAAGTGTGTGCGTGTGTGTAATTAAGAACAAATACAATTATGACATACAGTACCGACCATGGCAGTATTCTGAGAAGCAACAGAACACAGTCCTAAAGAAATATTGAATTGTGAATTTCTCTTGAAGTGGTTAAACTTTAAGATTGGGAAAAGAGTAGTTTGGAAATGCATCAGATTCAGTAGTAGCAGAATACATGTAATTCATGTTAATACCAAAGTCATTCTAGCTAGATATCTACCCAAGAGTGCGAAACCTTTAAATTGCTCTTTACATGGTAAAAGATTCAGTCAACAATCAATCTCATGCCACATGTCTGATGAAATTCAAGAAGAATGGAAAAGACAAATGTGACTGGTAAAAAAAAAAACAATCGCATGGTCGATGTGCGCGGCGCTACCACTTCCGGAAGTTACACCGACCCTCGCACATAAATTGGTCGGAGTTTCTTCCCACGACCGTCATGTGGACACAAGGGTCGTGGTAAGATATGCATTAATTTGAATTTTAATTGCCGTGCCATAAATTTTTACTCCGACTAGAAATACGTCTGAATATGGCTTCTATTAAGAAAACATTGTAGACATGCCATTTCCATTTCCATGAATAATACATCAGTTTTCATTTGCAATATTCAATTTCCATCACTGCCAGAGGATAGAGTACTAGTCTCATTTCATGTTCATATTCATCATACTATTCACAAAGTAAGTGCTCCAGGAAAAAAATGGAAGGGAGCAGTTTCATAAGCACCACAGTGTACGGTACCTCAGTAAGTTTTGTATTCTAATTAGCCAGAATGAGACTTCTAGACAACATGCCATCACCGTATGATTCCTCTTTACACAAACAAGAGAAATACGGTACACTGTAGTTGTAGTACAAAACATGTTAGTGTGTATATCTCATCATCATTTTTTTTTTTAATCACCCCCCTCCCCCCCCCCCCCCCCCCCCCCCATTTTGCTGTTATTGTCTGACATTGCAATGTTTTGATCAGTTCACTGGCAGGTGCATTATCTCCTGCATATCACTTGCCACCTCCCATCCCCCTATCCATCAGGTGCAACCTGCAGACATTGACAATACCTCCTGGAGACATGTGTGAATGACCCTTCACCTTTGACCCAGTGATCCCACTTAAAGCACAGCCTATACTTCCTTAGGGGTGATCCAAGGATCCACAGGATCTATCGTATGTGTGGTCTTGTTCTGTGCAATAAAGGGTGTCTGGCAAAAAATTTTCATGCTGAAAGAAAGCAATGGGATTCATGTTTCAACTTTCATCCAAGTGCATAAAAAGCTTCCATTCAAAAAGGACCTTAATGCCATTAGCACCTCAAGGGATAGTAGGAGCCCAATCTTTTGATGGGAATCCACTTTTGGATCTGAAGTGTAACCTCCATCAGATGACAAATGCCACAATGCCTGGAAGCATGAACATCTTGAGAGAAGAAAAAAAAATACACTTCTTGGACCTGAGATGAATATAAGGCAGCAGGAGCATATTGCCACTTGTCAGTTTATACTCTAACAGCTGAAAGAGTCACAGAAAAAAAAAAACCCTCATTGACATTGCACATATTTACTAGTTTGACACTGTCATACAATCAGTTGTGAAACATTTGCATCCACAATTGAAACCACATAATATACAAATGCACACATCATTTGAAAGAATTGAGAACACTTTTTCATGTGATGAAATTTATCCCAAAGTGTCCCCCGCCCCCAAGTTAAATTTGGACCACACTGCAACAAAACGACACAACAACAGCACTGAACTTGCTAGTAACTCACCGTGGGGGACAATTGATGTTGTTGCAGTTCTTCGTTGCGATCTCGGGTTTGCGACCCTCACATCTTGTGTCGGCCACCGTCTCCCCTGTAGCCAGATCGGTGCACTCCAAAACACTAGTCTGCTGGCCTGCAGAGGGTAGAGTAAAAAGATTGAAGGGAGGGGATTGAAATAATTATTGTTGAAAAAAAAATATTGTGACATTCAGCGACGACCAGGGCTACGCTGTACTGGACTGACACTCCATGTTCCCAATACTCGCCTAAAGATGTATGGGGATAGAGCCTTCTCTTCTGTTGCACCACGTCTGTGGAACTCTCTACCAGTTCAGCTTCGGAATTGCTGCAGCCTCAATACATTCAAGTCTGCACTGAAGACTTATCTTTTCCAGCAACTTTGTGAATGATGTGTGACACTTTTTGGGAGCCGGGCGCCTTTGAATGTTTCTACAGATAAATGGTGCCATACAAATGCTGTTTCATCATCACCATATGTAATCAAACTATGAAAGGCTTAAAGATATGCAATCAAACTATGAAAAGCAACCTGTCATCTACTGTAGATGACAGGTCTGAATCCCGCTGGTACCTTTTTTCCGACATGTTTTATAAAAATTATAGATCAGCAGTTGCTATCTTATAAATATCATTTGTAGAGGGAGGAAACAAATTGAAGAAAACTTACTTCTCAACTTCCCAGTTATTCTCACCAGCATCAAAATGGTTTGTTTAAATTTTCACTAGAAAATGTGTGCCCCCCAAATTGACCACTTTATTAAGAACCCCCTTCCCCCCCCCCCCCCACACACACACACACACCACACCTTTCTTTCTCTGCCTGCATTTTAAGGGATTCCCACCTCCAGGATATTTGTGGCAATTCAAACATCAGTGGCATGTGATGCGGGGTGTATCAGTAATGACCGACAGATGACCAGTGTGCTGTTGGTCAGTTGCGAGTTAAGCGGACATCTGCAATTGACTTCACCATCGCACCAAACATAGCACTTGCCTCATTACACTGTCATCCATACACGTGTCACAGTTAAGTGATCCCCACGTGTGGGTCATAAAGAGAGATTCCTTCGTTCTTGGTCACTCAAGGAGAGCCACAATATCCGCTTCTCGCGTTTGATACATTCCCGACGTAACTGGCATACCCACATGGTGATCCCTCTTGTTTTTGATATTCCATTTCCCGAAATACCAAAATCATGTGAGATTCATTAAAGAGTCCAGGCAAAATTTCCCTGCACACTAATGAACGCCATTTTAATTCTGTATTTTCTACTTGCAACATTGCTGAATCACTAAATTAAACACAAACTCAGAGACACATAGAAGACTAATACACATTATTTTCTTTCAATGATTTGACTGTTCTTGCACTGTTTCTCTATGGAGTCATTGTTACGCTGATGAGAAGGTTCCAGCTCATTGCCAATTCATTTCAAGAGAACCATGACAATTCATAATAATCTGACTGTCAAGGCATAATTCATAGCTAAGATAAAGGCTAGCCCTGTCATCCCTCCTGGCTAGGCGACCAGAAAATCCTACGTCGACCCTGTACTTGACCTCAAGTCAAACATGTGACCTTAAGTCTGTCAGACATGGAGACAGTAAAGCATGATTACCAATGAGGTCAAGATGGGGTAAAAGTGCAACATGCTCTGAAATAAGGAATGTCGGCTGATTTCACTTTAGATTCAGCTCCCCTCGACTCACTGTCTTGCGAATATTTGATGGCTTGCTATCTATCTATCTTGCCAGGTATTGAGAAGAACCCAACTGGAAAACAGTTCAATCTTCCTCTACTTGTATATAATGACACAATGATCTGAGTTTGACACTGTTTGCTGACTATTGCCAATCACCTGGGGTGAAGGGGGGGGGGGGGGGGTCAGCATCAGTCACCCGTTGTCTAGTGTGGGTATGTGGGGCAGACCACTTCACTGGTTTTACACCCTGCTCTTTAATGGGACCTTTTATGTGCATGTACCATGAATTCCTCATACATGGGACCTACATTTAACATCCTATCCAAGGAACAGAGAGTTTTTACCTCTTTATTAAAATGAAACTAAGATTATTCACACCACTTCTACGCTGGGTTCACTGAAACTTCCAATATTCTTTTCCTTCATAATTCCCAGTCCAGTTTTGATAGAATCCCCCTCATACTGTCTATTCGATTTAACTCTATTGATGACAGTCAACTCTAACAAGATTTGTACCAGCATTTTGAACATCTTTCTCTTTTTGCTAACATTTAACAACCCACCTCTCAAACATATTGCATCTATTAGCATCCTCACTATATCTCACAGTCATATCTCTGTCTGTCAAAATTATAACGGGGATGCTTTCTGGAGCCCTCTGACCTAGCTCTTTTGACTCCCATCCTTTGATCAACAATTACACTTTGTACACGTGTTCTATCACCGTCAACCATGTACCAACAGTCCCAGGGGAAAAGTTCAATGCAGTGTATGAAACAGAGAGACATATATTGAGAGAAGAGAGAGAGAGGGGGGAGAAATATAGATTGAGAGAAAGAAAAAGATATACAAAAATAGAAAGAAAGGGTAATATTGAAAGAGGAGGGGAGATGGAGAGATGAGAAGAAAGGGAGAGAAAGAGAAGAGAAGAGAAGAGAAGATGGAGAGAGAGAATACGGGGAAAGGGAGCTGAGAGTAATTCAACATAGTCCACATAGCATGGATGACTTTCACCGACCATCCACCATGCTAGTGGCCTACTGGTAACAGTATCAGCGACGTCAGTTAAGGCTTTTTTCTTCCCTGGTAGTGGTGGTGGTGGGAGATAGGGAAAGAGAGAGAGAGGGGGAGAAGCTGAACTGTTTCACCCCACAAGATGAAACACTCGATATGCCAACAGCAATCATGTCAGACCATGTCGCCTTTAATCAGGTTTACGACCCCCAAGGCTAATAAACCGTGGAGTGAAAATACCATCCCAACAGGAGGACCGGGTCTATTGTTGCACTGCCTCCATCCGATCACAGCCGAGGGCTCACGATGCATCAACATGTTCAGGGGAATACTGCAGAATTCTGTGAAATTTAAATGATATTTAATGCCTCCAAGCATTCCAGAAGATAAGAAACTTCTCACATTGTCATCAACTCTCAACATCAATTCTGACTGGACATCGGTCACAGGGGTGTCCAGTATCCTGTGGATGTCTTCATATCTTCTGATGATAGGAAAATATCTTGGCAAGAAAGGGATTAGGACAGAGCATATTAAAGGGAAACTATTTAATCATCATAACTTTTCATGACTTACAAGTTGGAAAGCATGTAATAAAAGTGGTTGCTATGGACAATTTCTGCTTCAACATCATTATGGCCATTTAAATCACTGGTAACCCTTTTAAAAAAGAGAATTATTCACTCTTTAACTCGGTTAGTGATAATATCGCATATCGTCGCTGGGGTAATAAGACCTTGTATCTGCAATTTTGGTGAAAATGAGTTTTTTAATTAATGGTCAAATAATGGGTTAAGTGATGTCCTGTCCAAATCCCAACTGTCTTACTCCAGAAATGAAGCCTCCACGGTATGTCAAAGGAAAGGCTTTCCCATTCGCCACAGTGCTTTGGCCGCCATGTTTTTTGGCTCTCCTGAACATTTGACATTTTGTAGATACGAGGTCTTTTCACCCCTGCGATGATATGTACATCAGGGAATATCTACTTCATCATGAGGATGAAAAGTCATTTATCAACATTAAACTTTGAAAAAATAGGCATAAGATTTTGAAAGCTTTCAATTGTTACACAAGGCTTGATAAGAGTGAGTATACAATGATCCACTAGTTGCAGATGCTCCTGAAACAGCAGCAGTACACGTACACATGTATCAGCATGTAGGTGCACCTAATTGATCATATTCACTCACTTTGAAACCTAATCCACTACTCAAGATGTCTGTATGTGTGTGTATATATACAGCAGAATGGCATGATAATTACTCCCATCTTCAGGCGAGATGTGTGGTAGCAATGCCACGTACTGTTGGCACAATGAACGAGCGGCTGTTGCTTCATTCAAGACTGTGGATTCACTGACCGGTTGAAAGGAACTTATGACAAGGTTCATACTGTCTAACTGACCAATAAACGACGCTACAGTAGCACATTACCTGCTGCAAAGGATTGTGGGAGTGAGGAAAAGTGGGCATTGTTTTTGTTATATGAGGCAATTTTAAAGCTACAAGGTTGCTTTTTATTGCTACGACAGATCAATGTCTAATAGCTTCAGTCTCAAGGTATGTACATTGTGTCCATGGGAAACACACAAGCCAAAAGTTATAAAATAAGTTTAAGTCTAATCCATGGATTGGGAAAAGTTTGAATGCACAAATATGTGATGACACATGGTATGTGCTAACAGACATCCAATCATGAACACACTCAAACAAGCGCACATGCAATGTGTGCCATTTTGGCGATGCTTTTAGTAAATGGAGTTTTCTTTACAAACTCTGGCCAGAAAAAAGCAGTGTACCTATCATGTGTGTTGATCTTCATGAGTATGTTCCTTATACTGTATTGACCATATTAAGATATATGTGTTCTTTATTTTAATTTTTTGGGGGGCTGTAAACGGAGTACAGTTGAATTAAAATGACTGCACAAGGGTGACAGAAACATAATTGGCTGAAACACCCATGTGCATATTCCATTAACTACTATCATGCCATTAGCAGGTGCATAAAAGTGGATGATTTCTGGCAAATGTAGTTGAAATCTAGCTGACTATTGTCACTACACACTGATCAACCAATGCTACACATATATCATAAAGGATGCACAAACACTACTTACAATCATAGGAAAGGAATAAATGTGTGACCGAGAATAAAAACGATTCAAATGCAAACACCGCACTAGTTTAAAATGCGACAATATATCATAAGCTACAACAAACACAGTTTTCTTATCACAAACCCTTTTCAAAATCACTGGTATGTTTGCTCTAAGTAGTATGCGAGTTCATCTTGGAGAAATGCAGCAGTCTTTTACCTGACACACAGGAAATGAATAATGTACAAAGCAATAACCTGCAAATATTGAATCCTGGCATTCCTAACCTAAAATGTACAATGACACTATAAAGTAAACAATCATCACAGAAGTATTTCCAGTGACTAAACAACCACTTTATTTCAATGTAAACAAAACTGTAACCTTTGCTCCTTCTTTCAATATTTAGGAGTATAAGTCTCTCTTATCTTACAAAAACTTTTTGAAACTCAACATTGAATTCACCTAGGAAATCCCCCCCCCCTAACTAAAAACGAAAATGAAATATGTTTGCTTGTAGTTCTGTTGAAGTTTCAAACATTCATTCATGAAACACTCTATTTATTCAGGGCTTTAAAATAATTTTCCAATGCTTTAAATGAATGTCACCTATGCACTCTTTTTTTTTTGCTGAAGATATCAAATTTCCCCAATTTGGAATTCTGCAAATGCTTTTTTTTTTCCTCTGAGGAAAGTGCCTTTGGATTGATATGTTCTATAAATTGAAATTTAGCTGAAAAAGTTTCTTTTTTTGGGGGGGGGGGGGCTATGTGAGCATGTGAGAAAAAGAGAAAAGAAACATGACTAAATTACCACCCACTTTGCCTTTTTGATTTCAAAGAATTTCACAGTGTAACAAATTCAGTTTACTTTTAAAAGGTGGAATGCATTACATTAGAGGTGTCTTGGAAACTGGAACTCCTCAAGCTGGGAGGATAAATTTCTCGTCAAGACAACCAAAGATCAAGTGCTGCTTCGGGATAATATTCAAGCTCCATGATAAGACCAGTGTGTATTGCACAGGGAAAGGAGATGGAGAAAAAAAAAGATTGTGGAGGGCAGATTAAAATACCCAAGGCACTATGGGTAGAATGTCAATCCCCATCGTGAATCCAAAGCTCGAAGCCGGAACATGGGGGCAGAGGGGTGGCGAATGAAAGACTGGGTCCGAGGGAGTAAAGCGGAGGTTAATAGCCAATTGACATGGCCCATCAAATATGTCAGGGAGGGGTGGGGGGATGGTTCTGGAGGTCCTCTTCAAGAGCCATCAAGAGGAGGATGAATGGCTGGAAGTGGTCCTAAGGAGGCACACCAACCCCTCTTACCTCAGGATGATGAAACCCCCATCCCCCATGGGAGATAAACAAAGGAAAACAATGGACAACAGAAATGACATCTGGATAATTCTTGTGGAGGAAAAAAAGGAAGACAGTATACATGGCCTTGATTCTTTAAGATGGAATTCCATACTCATGAATGTCCTCACTGTTTATCATCATTTCTACCAGAGGTGAGCACCTCCCTGTTTCTACTATGAACTCCATGGACCATTGCAGCTGTGACTTCCAACACAGAAGCAAGGACAAACCGAAAGACAAAAAACAACAGACACATGAATGCAGTCACGCACACAAAGCCCTTCTATTAAATGTGAATGCTCTTGCATGTGAAAAACACTTGTGCATTCATGTCACTTGCCACACATGACCCCCTTGTGAGATCTGCCACCTCCCCTAAGACACTGTTTTGTGATCATGGACATCCATAGCAGGTGTGAGTGTTCACCTACAGCAGGTGTATACTCCAGCTCTGGTCCATACGAGTTTCCAGGCATTCACACAATCAGTATGGTGTATATATGACCAGCATAAATGCAAATTGGATGACATGGGCCCCGTTTTATCAAAAGATAAAATCGATTATGAATTTTCTTACCACACAGGCTGCCATTGACTTATGATAGAAATCAACTATATAATCAAGTATAACTCTTCATAAAACAGGGCCCTGATCACCATAACTTTAATACACAGGGGCCACTTTTGTTTCTGAAGCTTTTATTGCCTTTTTCAACAGGAAGTTCCATTAACTTTGAAATAAACCACTTGAGGAATAACAAATTGAACAATTAACAATCAGAAGAAGAAACTGCGTTAATATTAATATTTATCACCATTGCACTGGTGTCAAACTCGCCAAATTATAAGTTAACAGTTACTGTTAGAGATTAATGTTTATCTTAATATCTCCTTGTATTACTGATCAAAGATCTAGCATATCATTTGTTCCTCTAGCTGTAACGAGTAATTTCCATAAAGTCGTGTGCTGTAAATATTGAAAAACAGACTTGAATCAGCACAGCTATGTTTTTTTTCTCTGCTGGTTGGAGGTGGTTTCTAAAGCAGTTCAAGCCAATTTGAGCTCAGCACTTACACAAAGAAGTCTGAGAAACAGTTTTTGGCTAGACTGAGAAGTTGATACTCGGTGGTACACCTTCTCAATGATGTAGCACTAATGCCCAATGGCGAACTGTGTATGTAATATGGCACGCATGTTAATTTCATGCCCGCTGGAACTAAACAAGCGTGTGTTATATATCTATGGCCCCAAATGGTGAAAAGCGATACTTGAAAACTGTACCAACTCTTAACTTTGCTTGCAAAATGGTTCAGGTTGCCACATACTCCATGTTATATGAATGCATTTGGCCTGAATTCCTCATGATGAACAGACCGTTCTACCTTTTTGCACCCATTCCAATTTGAGGCTGGCATTACTGGCCCTGATACGTTGTTGCTATAAGTCAGACAAAGCCTGAATAAGTCTCATGGTATTTGTTATGGATAATCTTGGTCGATCGGATCGTTTGATATACCTGAACCTACAATTGACTGAGATCTTGTTCACTCTAGTAGCTTTGATAATGATAATAACTGGCACAGCGCATAATCAATGAAAAACTGCTCTATGCGCTTTACATACAGCTCTCCAATATTGTTACATTACAATGAAAATAAGTGTGTCTTTAAGTTTCTCTTAAAGATTCTGTTGATGAACAAAGCCATAAATGTGCTGGCAAACTATTTCACAAATATCAAAGCTAACCTCTGCTCTTTTTGAAACAGCTCTTGGAATATGTAAAATTGAAGTGCCTTCACATGTAAGTGCAGTCTGTAATTATGGCCTGTGTGGTGGGGACAGTAAACTATTCAAATATTCAGGTGCCAATTTATGTAAGCCTAAACCCTTACAGATAATCATTGCAACCTTGTATGAATTTCTTTTCTCAACAGGCAACCAGCTTTATTATCCAATATCATTCAGATTAAGAAGAGAGCAAACTAATGACTTTAGAATACAGATGTTTCTCTAGAACAGTCAGGAGCGATATGCCCTAAGAAGGGTATATCAACATTGCTCGATAAAACATGGCATCCGTGAAGACATATTACGTTCCAGGGCTTAATGTCTCCAGTGGACTGCAACGTCGACTGTTTATCCTTCCCTGGGCCCAGAGAGAGGCACTTAGCACCCAACCGAGCATGCTGGATCGAATCGACGAATGAAAACAATGTGGAACTGCAGGGCGCCAACACCTTCCCCTCGCATTTTCACACCAGAAATTCATGCAATAATTTAATGCTGTGGGCCTACAAAGTATTAAAGGGACATGCCAATCTTCACATTGGCATTAAATTTCTTGATAAAAGTGATAAAATCAAGAGAGCAAAACATTGAAAGATTCATCAGACCCCAACAAAAATAATGCAAGTTTGGAACTTTCAAGTTTGAGGTGTGTAAATGAAACAATTGCAGTGATAATCCACAATCACATGTGCAATATACATGTATAAAGGGTGATGATTTAATCACCTTATTCATTATGTCTTTTTAATCATCTCACAAGTTATTCATTTACAAATCATCAATATCTTTGCTTTGAAGAAATAAATTCAAAGAGAAGATATCATATTTTCATAAAAATTTTTGACAATCAGAATAATCCTCAAACTTTCATTGCTGACATTCACTTGGCTTTACACGCTTTTATGAAAATTAGCTCAGGCACACAGCGCAATTTCTCCTTAACCAGCTTTCGTGGATTGAGGAATTGTTACCCGGGCTGTTTGGGCTGGCGGAGCAGTCGGTCACCTGTCGGGGGCTTTCCAACAATAAACACTGTAATTTGGAGAGTCAACGCCTTTATGATCTCCCCCATACAATGCTGTTGGAACAGTTGTCTGTCAGCTGCCACTAAACGATATGCAAGCAAAAACTGCTATCCAAACACAAGGGTGTTTTTGTGCAGCAAACTGCATCTCTATCTCTCATCAACACGAATTTCATTTCACATTCTTTTTTATTCAATGCATGGAGTAGTATGATTATGTATCTGAGATGGCAAAGTTGCATTGGGCGAAAAGCCAAAATGAAAAAAAAAAAGATAAAACAAATCAAAGAGATACAAAGACAATCTACCTCTGTGACAACTAGGGGCTAGTGCATTGTTGCAGGCCAAAGCAAGAATATGTTACATACTATAGATGTCAACAAATGCTGTCAACAATTTTACATATACTTTAATTCTACTGCAACAACTGCATGGAATTCTGCTGTTTTTGCCAGGCGGCTGGCAACAAGTACAGCTTTGAGTTGAAAAAACACATACCAACAACAAGGAAAAAGTCATTCTTAAAGTGTAGATGCAGGAGTGCAAGTACATGTATGTTGGATGCAAGGCAAGATTGTTTAGAACACTGTAGAATTACAGGTTGAACACTTCTGATTCAACTAAAGATCATGGTATTTCAGCACATTCAATATTCTTTCATATTAAAACAAGATATCAAACCTTCAAAGTTTTGAATGACTTTGGAAATTGTTCTTTTTTCCTTCAAATCACTATATTTTGCTCCCCCTTTATTATGTCTTTAACTTTGTAAACCTGTGTTAAACTGGGATGACAAGTCACAAATGTACTGGTATTCATGAATTCATATTCACAGGATGACTGAATTATCACTTCAGCCACGCAAACATAAAATAAAATACCAGGAAATGAGAGGGAAAAGAAGTTGGCCTCACATAAGTCTCTGCACATCAGATGACAAGAACAACATCTTGTTCTACTCTTCTCTAAAACACTTCTGCAAATAAATAATCACAGAGGGAGAAATTACAGTCATGAAGATTATGTCCTAGGCATCTAAGAATGTTGAGATGTTTATAGCATTGATTGTTTTGGCTTAGTGATGGCCACAGGGAGTCACCCCCACTGTTGCTCAGTGCATGGACCTCCCAAGCTTAAAGGGATCATATAGTTTTGGTTGAGACCTAATTTCAGGTTTCTAACATTTTTTTGGTCAAATAATGAGAATCATCTTATGAAATATGAAAGAGCATGTAATTGCATGAGAATTCAACGTTTATTTGATGAAAATTGGTTTTGAAATGGCTGAGATATCTAAAACAGAGCAATTCTAATAAAGTGTGGGACCCACCTTTTATTACGATCGCTTTGTTTTACTTTGTTTTTGGAGGTTTCGTCATTCCAAACCCGATTTTCATCAAATCAATTTTGAATTCCTCTTAAAATGGTATGCCTCGTACTATTTCATAAGTATTTTCTTGGTATCTCACAAAAAAGGTAAAAGCCCAGTTCTCATCTCCACCAATACTGTACCATCCCTTTAACCCCCTGATTCCTGCATGGCTGAATGGGCGAGGATTTCTTTTGAGGCTCATTCATTTCCAGGAGGTAAATAAGTTAACTGTAGTAGGCTTCGATTTTCTTTCATACATAACTCTATTCCCATCAAATCTCTTCTAAGTAGATACCATTGGTGAGAGATGATCATGTAGGTGTCACACCAAAGCATAAGGTCAGCCCATTGAGGATGGGCTGATTTTGCTATAGCATGCATTTTACAGAGACACCTGCCCGAGTATACTCGGGACTAGTCTTCAACGGGCTAAAAACTTTAGAAAGCAATTTGGACATTTCCACACAAATCATATCTTCTAGAGTTCAGGTGTGTTTAATTAAATGAAAGACATCAGTACTGAGCTTCATGTTTCCTCACTGGCAAAGATAGTCAGCTGTATGGCTATGACTCATCCACATCATTAGTTCAGTCGACATATTTCTGCATCCCATTCGTAATTCACGTACTGGCAATTTGATTGTACTTCAATGTACAAAATGTTATCAATTATGAATAATACTTCCGAAACTTAATGAAATTATGGTTTATGAAATTTATCAACTTCATACCTTTTGACTCTGAACTAGATCAGATTTTTGCACTAAATCATGCCAAAGAAATTTTCTATCACAGGTCCAAATTGTATAAAGGCCATCAGAATTTTGTTGAAAATTTCTTGATTTATGGCAGACATGCAGCAAATTTAGAGTTTATCCTAGGCTTTTGACTTTACATACCTAGTGTAATATGTAATTATTACAGCCTGGCTTTATCCTTGCAGCAAGGTGGAATGTAATTTGTGGAATGACTGCCAAGTATATTATTTGAAAAGTAAAATGCTGAACTTTGACTGCAATCGAATGACATGTCCTTTGATCTCAAAAACAAACACACAAACAAAACAAAAAACAACTTTCTGTTGTCACATGGTCAAATCAGTTGTGAAACAAACTTTCTAAACAATACCATAACATGATTCTTGCGTCATCATACAACACTGCTGGGGCAGATCCAAAAATTCCGTAAAGGGGAGGCGACTTTACAAAATTAAAGGGGGGTGCACGCCCTCCATTTTTTTCTTTTTATTTGTGACCCGCTACAACAAAATGGTCCTAAAGTCGCGCACGGTCGAAGCCGTGAAAATCGAGTTTGAAGTTAGAGCATCAAAATTGGTCAAAACTTACGATTTTCTGAATTTGACATATTATTAGAGTCTGACATGTCTTCTATCATCTGTCGAAATTTTGAAGCAAAATGATGAAAGGAAAGACCAAAAAATTGTGTTTTTCTGGGCCATGTTTTTTTGGCGTTTCAACGAAGCAGAAACTGGTTCGAACATTTGGATTGAGCGCCACACATAGGCTCCGCCCCTAACAACGACCAGAGTGATCTCATTGGTCAGTTTGCTGCTTGCCGCTAACCGAAGTGTGAAGCTCGCACACTGCCCAGTCGACTGGTGCGTGCGGGCGGGTTGCGCTATGCCTAGCCGCTTCTCCTGACATCCTGGTCACTGATTGGTCGGTGAGGAGACCGCCGACGCGGTGTTTGAATGAGCATTTTAGGGGTTGCTAGGGCTTAACTTCTAATGTCCGGAGGTGAATACTGACTTGCGTGTCTCTTGATTGTGATTGCGTCGCAAGGAGAACTTTTAGGGCGCTTTTCTCGAAACAGTGATTTCCCAGACGTCTTGACATGCTCTCTTTTAAACATCGATATCTCCGCAGCCGATTATTTTTATAAGACGTGTTATATATCAATTTAAAGCAGAAAGATTAGGGAATTCTGTCATGCAATTTTCAAATAATCGACCTTGCCCGACTTTAGGATCATTTTGTTGTAGCGGGTCACATTTATTTTGTTTTAACAAAAAATAAAGAGACTACTAAAGACACTGTTGCCGCATTATTAAAAGCACAGCTTACATGGGTCAAAGACTTTTTCACATTATGCCAAAAAAAAATCTATTTTGTTAAAAATCAGTAATAACATTAATAATAATGATGATAACAATGATAATGGTGATGAGGATGGTACTTGGGGAAAATGGCACTGAAAAATAGCCCAGTTAGATAATGATATGAAGAAACAATACCACAAACACAGATTATAAAAGAGCTCCACCGTAAGTAGAACATGAAATGCAAACAAGTCAACATGTATTCCATTTAGAAAAGAAAAATACTTTTGACATCTATTTCTCAAAATAAAACAAAAATCACTGTCTGACAGATGGCTGATTAGGATATGAAATTGCCAATAACAATTTTATGTTCTGGCATGACCACATGATCAACATTTGTTGTTTTTGTTGTTGTTGTTGCAGTTGCTATTGCATACTCCAAGAAAAAAACAACTGACAATAAACTTCCTTTGTAAAAGCTGGAGCTTGTCAGATGGCTGCTGTCAAAACATATTCTGTCTGAAGTAATGTTTAAAAAAAAGAGCCAGCGAATGCCAATATGTAGCGTCAGCATGCATGAGTTATGTTCTATGCCCTGGGTCAATAAATATCCAACTTACCCTACTAAATGGAATTACATACATACACACACACAGATACACACAAATATACACAATATCAGACTCGCATACATATCATACCCGCACACACACACAAACACACATGAACACTTCTAAGAACTGGGAGGGGGAAAAAAAACTAAGGGGTTTCACACTTAGAATTAAACTCAACATTAATCCTGTCTGAAATGTGTTTTTTAAATGTGCTATGAGTTAATGAGTGGTAAGACATTAAAATGTGTCTCCCTGCTGACTGCCAAATTCAAATGTTTCATACCAAAGCTATGTCACATCCTAAATGGCAATTGGCCTTGGCAATATTTTCTTTTTCTTTTCCTTTTTTCCGCTTTTGTTTAAGACATGTGAAAAACCCCATGGCTTTTCGCTACTGATACAAAGGCTCCCATTGATATGCATACAACTTCCATCCACCCCGAAACACACAGTATGCTTACCTTAAATAAAACTTTCTATAACCCTCTGCAAATCATGTGACTTTACTTCAAAGAAAAAGAGGCATCATACAACCCAAAGCGATGCTCATATCTGGCCTACCCTTGCTGATCATCAAAGAACACCCAAAAGTGCATTGATCTTATTGGAGAAACGCAGTTATGACTTTCAACAGGAACTTCGGTGAGTGCACAGTGAGAGTTAATCAGCAAAGAACGGAAAAATCGGCATGAGAAAATTAATCGCAGACTCTGACTCCGGTCAAGATGCAATTATCAACCATGGGAGTCCACATAAACAGTAAGTTGGACCAGGTGATAATGTCAAGGGTAATATAAATCCTACTTGGAATGCTCCTTTCACTGCATGTATAGCCTTCACAACTGCAACTTGTTAGACAAAAGGGAGTAGCTAATGTCCAAATAATCTGCCTTGATGCTAAATAGTGGTGAAACACTAAAAAATTATAATACCCCCCAAAAGAGTGTGCAGAATAGCTTATCACAAAAGTAACAATCATCTTGGCAACAAAAGTGACAATCATTTTGGCAACCAACAAGATTAGGATGGCATCAATAATACATGAAATGTATGCATCATATTTCAGTGACGACTGTCAAACTGTTTGCCCATGAAAAGTTGAATCCTGACAAATTGACATGCCTACAGACCACCATGTAAAATAACTTTTTGGCAATGAAATGGTGAAACTCCTTTCCTTGATAGTATAGTATTTTAATTCTGTCTCATATAGGCCTACAGCTTGCGTGCATACACTTCTTACAAGCAACGACTTCTCAACCAGAATGACTTATAGATAGAAATCTATCATTTCTACTTATAAAGTTTTTACCAGTTTGGTACGTCTTGATGGGATCCCCCTGTGAAAGGCTTACCAAATCCACGCACCATTTTATCTTAATCTGATCTCAAATTCTTTTTTTGCACATGAAAAAAAAAAGACTCAGAACTTGTAAAGGCTTGATATAAGCTCACACAATCTCAAGACACAGTCGCTAATTGTAATATTTAATACATTTGAAATGCATTTCAATAATCTGCCTAACGAGAAAAGTATGTGCTCATAAATTGATTTGTTGGACCAGGGAGGTGGGAAGAGATCGCTTCCCACCTCCCCGGTAGGACAGTACACTTTGGATATTTTAGTACAAGAAAATGAGGAAAGTGGAAAACGTGCTTGTCAGCAGCTGTTTGGTTTTGATGAATTTCGCTAAAAAAAACCAAACTTAATTTATGCACATATTTTCAACATTTCCTTCATAACATCATTCTTTCATAGAAGAGCTATTTTTCTTAATTTTGTAAGTCATTTTTTTTTTCTTGTTGTTTTTCAACGGCATCCCAAACTTCAAGTCTGGATGATTTGATATGGGTATGAGAGAAAAGCATCATATTGCATTATTTTTGGGGTGGCTTCCTGAATATTCAGGCAGAATTCAAAGCTCATGCAGCGCTTGCTGGGGTTAGTCCGGTGACTTCATTAACTCTCACCATGAGATCCATTGGTTCCATCTTGGACTCAAAAATTTGATTTCTAATCTAACAGGCATCTCACCTGGACAAGTTCTAGAAAGGCTGCGCGAGGCTGGGGTGTATCAAATAGAGTCCAGATGATCGTTTTTCTTTTCTTTTTTTCTTTTTTTTGACCATACAAGGAATCACCTATCATTAGTTGTCCAGAAACATGTTAGTAAGATCTTGATTTATCCATAAAGATCCATTCTCGGGAAGAGTTAGGTTATTGAGAGGATTTCAGGAAAGAGACTTCCCGTGTAACTCAGGCTCAAAAATCAATGCATGAAGTGAACATGGCACAACATGTACTGTAAAACATGAAATTTTCGTGGCATGAAATTTTGGCAAATTGGAGCTGACAGCCTTTTTTTTTTTTGCGAGTTGCCTTTAACATTCAATGCATACAGTGTAGACAAGAACTTTCACGTGCATTTTAATTTCGCGAATCTTGGCTCTCGCGAAATTGAACATTCCTCATTTTACAGTATGACTTTTTAGCAATTGCTCATGGTAGGGTCAAGGGGCTACAGGCATCCCCTCTCCCCTTTACAGGAGATGAATCTTAGGCCAAAACCCCTGGAAATTTCTTTGTGTCAGTGCTTTTGGGGGGAACATATCCCATTCTTCTTTGGAGATAAGATACTAAAAAGTGACACGAATCTAGGACATGCATGACCCAGCAAAGCCTACAGTTCCCCCATAAAATGAAGTACCACAAACACTAAAGATTAATATCACCATGATTTATGTGCTCCTTATAACTTACCATAGACTGAAGTGTTGCATATCAATTCCATCATTTCATTTTAATTCACATGGAATATTTACTCTTGTCAAGTCGTAAATATGTTTGTATTACCATGTTGGTATTGCTTTTTTTTAATTATTTTGTTTTTTAGAGATAGAGGGACATAAAAAGAGACTTATGTGAACTGTGATAGTATTGTTTGTTTTTGTTTTTGTTTTGTTCTTAACACACAAAAAAATGAATGTGCTTTGATAGTGACACATAGTTCAAATGCAAGTTTACAGCACACTTCTTAAGAGAATCTTCATGACGTAGAGGGGTGTCTCTAGACATCGTCCATGCCGTAATCTCCACACTTGGCACCTCACATGAAAGCGGTGAGCCGATTTCCGTCCGGAAGGAAGAGACTATTATTTCGCCAGTAATTGGTAATTATTGTCCCTGTGAGGAGGATTCTGACAAGCGTTGCTGTGATCTCACCGAGGGGCCAATCTAGCAAGATTTCCCCCCAGAAATTCTTTTTACTGGACAAACTGTGCAGGAGAGAATGCTGGGAGGAGCCAATGAGGATCAAGACTGCAAGAAGTATTGATGCTGCAGTAGAGACCGTCATTAGTAACCACAGGACAAAGAGAAGAACCAAAAATGTCTACAGACATACACATGGCGTCCTGTGGAGGTTAAAGTAGCAGCTTAAAGTCGAATAAGAAACAAACAATGCAAAACTATGAAGGAGTCTTAAAGGGGAGCACCATGTTCATTGTGCCTTTGACAGATAAAGTCAAATAAATAGAATCAAATAAGAAATGAAATGAGAGAGTGAAAGCATTTAAAGGTTTTAATGATTTTTTTGAATAAAAAAATGAATATAAATTGGTCACAAGCACATATGCAAATTAATGAAGTGACAATGTCATTTCAAGTCTGCCATTGATCTGTACATTATATCTAAACATCATACTTTTGACCAATAATTTGGCAACTCAAACTCTCCCTTTAGAATCATCTTTGCATCTTCATTGCAACTTCAGAAGGTTTTGTTGTGAGTGAAATATTTTTTTTTTCTACTAAATTCATTTCCAATAATGAAGCTAAGCAAAAAGCTGCTTGCAGCGTAGCTTGTAAAAGATATGAAAATTTCTACATCTTACTTTCTTGCTGTCTTACTTTCTGTCAACTTTTTCATTATACTTCTATTCCTCTGGTCCTAAATGACAACTTGAACAAGAAATGAAATTTTTCTTTAAAGGCCCACATATGCATCTATCAAGCATTTAATGAAAACAATCCCAAATTTGACCAAAGAAAAAAAAGGTGCATTGGTCTTTCATCATTTGTTAAAATTGTTCTTGCTTTTATTTCAATAGTGAAATTCTAATTCATTGTTTGAAAAATGAAACTCAACAGAAATATCAATCATCTTTTGCATACACGTGTACTTATATATAGATACTGCTTTCACAAGGTCTGGTCATTCTGTCAAAATTGTTATGCTGTAGTTTCATTTTTGTTGTTGTTGAAGGCATTACAAGATTTCTCTTGTTCATGGACCTCACACTTGTGCCTCACATCTTTCGGGAATATACCTCTTGTGTGTCCATTACTAAACACTTGGCACTCTCTATACCCACATCAATTTTCTCAAATGAAGCCAAATCCAGGGAAATTGTGATTATAAAGAGGGGGGGGGGGGGCAAAAGAAGTGAGAGAAAACGAACAAAATATAAGATATCACTCACATTGTTGATTCATCTTTTCCAGGCTTTGCTGCACTAAATAGATTGCATCCAGAAATGAAATTTGAAATGGACTTGAGGTTGCCAACATTGAGGGCCAAAGTCCACGATGAGTTTAAACCTACTTACTCACTACTTTGTTTTTGTATTTTGTTCATGTTTTTTTTTTTTTTTTGTCTTTTGCTCATCCTTTTATCATTTGGAAATAAAATCCTAGAAACAGACACAGGAAATGTGCTTGACATTTGACTCAGGACACATGGAGACATAAAGTCTGTTGTGATGTCCCGACCAGTCTCAAAGTTGTCGGCGAACGAGTTCGTTGTTCCCACTGGCACGCACTGAAGAAGAATTTATATCTCTTTATCGTATCTCTTACTCAAGATGATGAGATAGAACACTTCCTGTGGGCTTAGGAAAAAGATCCATGCTTAGGGGTTATCTTCCATAAAAAGTGAATGGATTCTAACATGGTATGTGATACATGGCTTGACGAAGGATGAGAAACATTTTTTTTTTTTTTGGGGGGGGGGGGTGGGGTCAAGTACTTTGTTTCCCCCTGGTGACTACAAGAATGAATACTACATATCTTGGCATCTTGGCATCTATCTTAATCTTGTCCTAAGGCTGATGTTTGAAAATATCAATGAATGTTATCTCTAAAGCAATCTTCATCATTCAACATCTTATCCCACTATACCTCAACGTTAAAGTCAGTTTCCATTGGTTGATTTTAATTTTTGGTTTCTACAGATCTTCTTCCAAAAGTAGCAGGCCTATCTCAAAACACAGATAAACTACTGTAAAGCAAGATATTTTTGCAGCATGAAATTTTTCCGAATTGGAGCCGATGGTCTTTTTCATGGCTTGAAGTTTTCACAAATTGCCACTGGTATTCAATGCATACATAGTGTATGAGAACTTTCACATGCACTTCAATTTCATAATTCTTGGCTCTTGCAAAATTTGTGAAACTAAAATGCATGCTAACAAATTTTTGTTGTTTTACAGTACCTCATGGATAACTGGAAAGTGTTAACAAGAAAATAGTGCAAGTCAACTGTTCTGATCCATGTGCAATGACTACACTGTACCAATAAACATCATGGAGACCTAGAGATGGATTACATTTGTTGTACATTTGATAAAACATGATGTTTTCATCTAGTGCACATGTAACTGACTAGGATCTATATCAATCTACAAGCATAGGCCTAATATTAAAACTGTATTGAGGTAATCAAAGCCAGACTGAATAACTGATTTGCTACACAATGAGACATGTATTTGTCAACACAGGTCCTGATTCTTGGTAATGATTAAGTGTGCATTTCAATGTCATAAACAACTACAAGAACAGCATCGACTCTTATTACAGGAAATTATGACTTTTAGAAAACAAATATTTGAATACCAGACTTATCTATTTCTGTGAAAGGCAGCCCTGTGTGAACTCGGCAATGGCATTATTGTCCCTTGAATTGCCGACTCAATTGGTGTTTGGGTAAAAAATCACCTGTTCATTACACACTCGTTGACTTTTCCTTGCCTTGCCAAAGGGTCATTTGAAAATGCAAATAATGCATTTGCAAAGAGATTAAGAAATGCTTCTCATAATTGAGAAATGTCTTCGTGATGCATGTCGCTTCAAGTTGCTCCAAATTGCAGTGTTTGGCCACTATGGTCCAGGGGCGCTTTGCAGTCTAGTTTTGCACAATCATAGAGGCATAGAGCTCACTTTGTATTATAGCTTGACCTTAAATCAGGTCAATATCAGGAACTGCATACTTGAGTGATATAGACTGTGGCCAGTGTATGGATGTCAATTTCAGTTTCCAGTTGATAGAGAACGCTCACTTAAAAAATATGTTGCAGAAACCTAAGCATAAACAAATTCTCCCATTAGTAAGTAGCCCCTTTAAATGAAAAGTCAAACCTGGATGTCTGCACTTGCATGTCTTTGGTAGAGCTTTGATGATACTTTTACCTCAATAGGAGCTCGCTTAGCAAATTCTTAAATATTATCTCTTCTTTTCTTCTTCCCCTGCTAGTTTCTGTTATTGCAAGCAGCAGAAGGACATTCGTGAGTTGAACAATGCAATCGTTCTATGCTTGAGAGCATATTTGGACAGTATGTCAGTGGTGGGTGTGTGACTGCCACTACAACTGTACTTCAAAAAAACATATCTCTAAAAGAGTCCCTTGTTTTATTCCTTGTTCTTACTGTCATCTCTTCTCTGTTTATACTGTGCATACAGAGAATTTCACATCAAAGAGAAGAAGAATACAATTTCTCTTCTTGCCAGATGAATGTTGTTAGTGCTGTTTTGCAGGCCTTATCCGCTGAACTCTTTCCAAACTTGTTGGTTCCTGCTACTGCTGCTACAGCAGGTCTCGGGTAAATCCATTGTGTAAGATCATGACATTAAAAGAAAAAAATCATTTACACCTCAACAAACAATTGCAGCATCAAGTCACCGAAGAAATATCACGAATCTTAACATAGTGCATTCACATTTGGTTTCGTAGTCTGCAGCATGCAACTGATCCAACAATAGCATGGTCGGTTCAAGCTATATTTAGAATGTGGCCACGGGAGCGGTCTAAACATTAACATGAAAAAAAAATCATGAGTGTTCAGTGGTTAGGGTTCATGTTGCAAATTGTGACAGCAAACTTGATGTCAAGTATGATAAATTGCCCTCCAGCAAAAGATTTATATGGTGCTGTTCTGAGTGGTTTCCAGGCTTGGTTACACTGGCAACTTTCACCACACTGTCGCAATATTGAAAACAGCAGTGTAAATGGCCCTCCATTTGAACTTGGGGGTAATACTTCAGGGCAACCAAAATACAAACTCTACTTCATCAAATGAAGCTGAGTCTCCCAAACCGATGTGAAGCAATACCAATTGAATGACGATGTCTACGGTCATTAGTGATGCTTCATCTTCCCAAACGACTTACATCTCTGTCCCAGATTTCAAAGCTATGAAAGATAAGCCATAGAAAACCTTTAGAAATCACCAGAAAAGGAATCACACTAAAATCTCTAAAACATTTTCTGAACTGTTCCTTCTTTTGCAGAGTGGAATTGTCTTGAATTGACATAGCACATAAACAGCACAATTTGTTTAATTGATGTTATTTGCATGCATGTGTGTGTATTCGTGTATATGCGAGCATGTGTGTGCAACTATGGGCATCATGAATTCTCACTATTTTGCAACTTGAATGAATAGGAATTGACAATACGGACAGAGTAGAAGAGTTATAAGCACCTCTTGAAAAGCACTCCCAAGATCACAAGTAAATACAAGAATGTATTTTGTACACACTCATGTCAAACACCATCCGAACTCCGCGACTAGTAGCATACAATACTTAGTATATCTGTGATCATTGGCAAACATAGAAGATAATTGGTCTTCAAGCATGTTTACAGCTTCCATGAATGACATTCAAAGTCCATTGACGCAGCGATAATCATGATAACATTCTGCAACATTGCAGGTGATTTCATATTAACGCGTCTGCTCTTTCACTGTAAGTGAATAAATAGGGCAAAACACAACTTGGCACCTGGTAGTGGTAGTACGCAGTGCTTTGTATAGTAGCACCTTGTGGGTGGCTAGCGAGCAAACTTGTTGAGATGCTTTCTGATAAACCTCTCATTGATTCATGGAGTTGTGATACGGAAGTTGCTGGTCCTTGAACTTTGCTCGCCCATCCAATGTTTGTGCAACTTCATCTTCAAAAAAATATGTAAAAGAAGAGATGAAGTGTAAGTGGCATTGGTCGTACAACTACCTTGCATTTTCTTTGAGTTCTACGTGTTGTTAAGGCAGCCTCTAAAAGTCCAACGGATAAAAGAGAGCATAAAGTTATACATGCAATCACATTTTACAACATGTTAGATACTGAGTTCAGGAATAATAAAAATAAGCCCTTACGATACAGAGTACCCATTCTTACTCAAAATACCCAGTACTGAATCGCAGATGCCAAATAGCACCACCAAACACAGGGGAAAGCTTAATACTATTATCACACTTACCACACAAAGATTATTTATGAAAATAAAAGCAAAGCAAAATCCAACTTACGTCTGTCTGCTTTTGGAGATCTGTACTGAGGAATCATGTTCCTCATCCACCTTGGAAGGGTCATTCTATTCCCACTACCTTCTGCCGGGGAGAAGTCCAACAAGAGGTAGATACAGGCTAGCAAAATCACTCTCCTCCTACTCATCACAGTTGCCATGGTAACTCAAATTGTTGTTGTTGTTTTTTTGTGGCAGAAAGAAAGATGTGAGGCTCTAGCACGTTGTAACTGGCAATGCCACCTGATTTCCACCTCACACTTATTGCTCCAAAGTGTAGGTATCACCCTTGGTGTCTTCAGTAATTCAAGGCTTGACTTGAGGAGGATTAATGTTGATGCCACACTGAAAGTCTTGAAAAGTTCATAAGAGGTTTCTTCCATGGAATCTTCAACCACTAATTCCACCGACATTCCTCGTGGCTGTTCCGAGTACACACGAGACCTCCTGATTAGCAAGACCAAAATTTTTTTGCTTAGGAGCGTTTAATCAGGGGTCTTGGCAGGACCCAAGAGCCATACTCATTGCGTCTTCAATGCCTAATATACTCTTGCCACTGCAGAGGAAATGGTGAGTAGGGCGGATTTCAATTTCCTCTTAAATGAACAACATCCAACATAACCTCTCTGTCCTCACTTCAACATCCACTCCCGAGTGGGAGGAGCAAAACTCGAAGAGAACACGGTCCGGCAGATGTGATGGGGTCGAGTGACGAGATGGAGGATGAGAGGGCAAAGAAGGAAGGTAGGGGTGAGAGGAAGAAGAGAAAATGAGAGAGACAGGGTTAGAGTAAAGTGAGAGAGGGGAGATGGAGATGAGGGACCAGTTGCTCACGAGTCAACCCTCGGATGCTGCCACCGCTCCTAGTGGAGCCAAGCTCTCTGCTAGCCACGAGAATACAGGCTCTGGAGTCACAGCAGGAACCTATAGATGCTTTACTGAGATGAACAACAGAGATCCTGCCCACATCTGTGTCCTCTTACTGCCTGCCCTGTGAGGTGTCCGGAGCATCTACCACCAGTCAGCAAACATCACCACCAAGTCGCTACTGAGATGCTAAACAGCCAGTGCTAGTGCTAGCATGCTACCTAGCTCAAGGACTCCGTGACTTGCCTGCAAGCAAACAAGCGCAACTTCACACTGGCAGAGCCCGTCCCATGAGAAAGCAAATATATGCTCTGGGTGATACTACAACGGTAAATGAAAAAGTTTTCATCTTCACACAATACCAGTGTCACTGCCAGTAAGCAGGAGATGAAGAAGAAGAATTTAAAAAAAAAAAGGGCAAGAGAAGTCACTGAATTAAAGATAATGCTTCCCTGGCCGGACAGCTGAAGAAATTTGATGATGATAAGAAGAAGGAGCCTACATTTAAACAAGATTCACATGTGCTCAAAGACCCAATTTATACAACCTCACAAGAACACAAAGAAATCTTGAGCTGCAAATACACTTTGCTCTCAGCTAGTGTTATTGGCATATTTGCTCAATTTTCTTGGGGTGGTGCCAAGAAAGTACTTGGCAGATACAAATGATTTTCCCCTCTGAAACTCCACAAGGAAAGAAAAGAAACAGAAGGTAACTTGGTCATTGTATATTTCATAATTGTGAGTACCCCCACAGCCCATAATGGAACTATTCCAAGTTTGATGTGTGCTCAAGAAGCATTTCAAACAACGTGACCAGTAACAAGAACATGCACCACAGTACAAAGTTCAGTCACAGAGCAATGAGAAGCAGTCACAGGACAACAACTTGGCACCACTTTGTCATGAATTATTCATGAGTCATTCCACCGACCACATTCTGAAAACAAGCATGAAAGGGAGCCTCCTCATGACTATTCATAAACAAGAAAAGCTCCATCCAATCATCTCGCTTGCCTATTTGGGCTGCTAACATTTCAAAACGGGGGTGATCTGCTCTGTGCACATTTAGAGTAAGAAATACTATCAACAGTCAACTAGTATCTTCTTATTTATGAAATTGGCCTGAAGACTTTTACCTAGAACAGTATGAGTGTCATTTCTGTTCTTTCAAGTAAGTATTGTCTGTTTGTTTGTTTTTGTTCAATTACCCCCTCATCATTGGCTCATAATATTCCTCAAATCAAGCATTCTGTTCTAATGGAAAAGTGATCACTTCTCCCTTAGGACTCCAACACAGTATCTTTCTTGCAGGACATGTCTAACTGATTTCACTATCATTCTCCTGTACTATATCATCTTTTATCTCATCTCTGCTATGCCTGTCAGACATTAATCGACTCCATTCACTAAAACTGAAGTAACATTGGATGGAACTAGAAGTGACCTTTTTAGCAGAAAGTCTATGCAGAAGTATGTTTTAAATACTGAAAAAACCCTGAAGTCTTCTAGTCTTTAACATGCTACAATCACAATTGAAAACTTTAGATACAATGTTTGTGATTACTCACATTTACTCTCTCTGTTCATAATTGATTACATTGTATGAACAAATCAGCCCATGGCTGAGTACTGGTTTTTTTTTTTCTCATTTGGCCAATGATAATGGAAGGGACAGAAATGTCGGTGAGTGGGAAATAATCTCTTTATCACTTGCTGCAACTTCAGAAAACAGTGGCTTTGGGGAATAAGAATATTTGGCATTGGAAACATTTCACTCATTGGATAAACAAAGGCTTAGAGATATTTAGCAGCTGACATCACAAGTCATTTATGAATATGACATGATGCCCGTTGTCATCCCCCTAAAAATACTACAGAGAGAAAGAAAGAGGATGGACAGAATCTTGTTATGTGAGCAATAAAGAGATGTAAACAAAACATTTTCATATCAATCAAAGCTCTAAGCTTTTACGACAGGCGGGATCAACACAGAAACAGCTGACCACCATAGAATGAAGTTCATCATGCCAAAATATTTGTAGACTAAAACAAATGATAATCTGACCAAACAAAGAGTAAGTTCCCTGACTAAAAAGTGACCACTCTCAGAACAGCATTTGCCGTCACTGCTCGGGGGTTGATAATTGCCAATGAAGAAGTGTTTGAATAAGCATATTCATTTTTTTCCCGCTTATTCCATGCACCATACTGTAAAGCATGATATATTCGCGGCATGAATTTTTCGCGAATTGGAACCGATAGCCTTTTTTGTGGCACGAAATTTTCGCGAAGTGCCACTGGCGTTCAATGCAAATAGTGTAAACAAGGACTTTCGGGTGCATTTTAATTTCGCGAATCTTGGCGCTCAAGAAATTCGTGAAATTAAAGTGCACGCGAAAATTCCTCGTTTTACAGTACTTTAATATACTTTCTAATACATGTTCCTACAGACCTCAATGGGCACTGCAAAAACATACTGAAATAGTAATAACTAAATAGGATAAAGAAATAAAGTAAAAACATTTCTGCATATCAATTTAACTGAGTGCCAGATAAATGAATAGACAAATGAAAAGAGAGATAGATATATAAACAGAGAGAGAGAGAGAGAGAGAGAGAGAGAGAGAAATAGCGAGAGAAAAAAAGAGTTGGGGTAATAGAGAGAGAGAGAGAAAGAGAGGGAGGGGGAGGTAGATCCTTCATGGAAATAAATACAAATGGCACAATGTATATTGAGATTAAAGGATATCACACCAGGCCTCACTACTTCCAAATAAACAGTGAAAACTCTGATTGATGGATGAGTGTGAAATCATCTTGTTGAGCTACAGTAACATAATCATTGCTTGCATTCAGGGTCCTACCTCAGGGGAGATATCAATTATTAGACCTTCTTGGAATAAGTGATCTGTCAGGAACGGCTAGTCTATACTCAGGCTTAATGATTTTCTTCCAAAGAAGCTACTCATTCACATGGGAAAGTGGAAAAAAAAGCATCTTATTGACAACTCAGGACTGCTAACTTTGACTTAAGTAGAAAAACAGAACAATGGGAAAAAATAAAAGTATTTGATAATCTTTGGTCTGAGACAGACAGCAGAAAAGACGAAAATGATTTGGTCATATTCTATATCAAACAGAGATGGAGAGTTACATAGATACAAATAATCTTCTCCTGAATATATATTGCAAAGAGATAGTATTTAGTAATGATATGGTTAGAAAAACACAAAAAGTGGGAATACAGATAGACTACCACTGGGTAGGTAGGTAGGTAGGTAGGTAGGTAGGTAGGGAGATTTTTTTATTTGTATGTATTTTATTTATGTATTTCACTCACTTATGCGGTATTTCAGCCTTCGGGCTACAGTTTTGCAAGTTTTTACCAAATAAATCATTCTAATAATAACATTAATAATGATACTACAACTATATACAAACAAGTAAAAGATTGACAGGAACAGCAATAAACAAATAGATAGGTAGATAAGTAGATAGATAGAAAGATAGATATACGAATATGTAGATGGATAGATAAGGGAATAGATAGATAAATTAATTCACAGTTTCAGCATAAATGTGTGGATACCTAGACTGGCAAAAACTGTGTATACATGCATGCATACAAAGAGAATGGGCCAAAACAAAGCACAACTCTTGCACGAAAGGTAGTCAAGCATTTTCCCTGATGTAGAGACTAGTTTCCATCACATGGTTGCATCTTCGTTGCCGCGGAACTGAAATGTACAGCTGCCCTGATTGGGAGCGACCCGTCTCTTCTTCCATCCAGGGTCACTGCCTTGTATGGGCTTCTCTGTCCTCACCTAATCCCACCATGCTGAACCCCCTCCCATTATACTTGGAGGAGAGGATGTAACACAAAACACCTTCTCCTCGACACTGCTGTTGAGTTCAGAGTAATGGCAGGGGTCCCTCTTGATTCTTCCCACATCCACAATAAGTCACATTGTATTTGGAACAGTATAAGGCAGTTAATGTAAAACGAGGAATGTTCGCATGCATTTTAATTTCGCAAATTTTGCGAGCGCCAAGATTCATGACATTAAAATGCATACAAAAGTTCTTGTCTACACTATATGCATTGAATACCAGTGGCAATTCGCGAAAATTTCATGCCGCGAAAAAGGCCGTCAGCTCCAATGTGCGAAAATTTCATGCCGCGAATATATCATGTTTTACAGTACTGTATACGTTATAATTTTCGCGTACATAAATTTTCGCGAATTGTCGCTGTCACACATTTTCGCAAGTGGTTAAATTCGCGATTGGGGGACCAGAGAAAATATGAAGTGGCAAAGAAAGTGTGAATTTTCAACTTACTAGCAAATAAGAATGATACTAGTTATACACCGCATGAAAAAGACTTGCCAAACTCTGCGAACTAGTAAGTTAGAATTCAACATTTTTGAAGTGGTTAAGTCCATCGCGCTAGATTTCTGATGAGTGGTCCCCTTGCGATAATGGATTGGCTCTCTACAGTATTTGTAAGTAGACGTGGACGTGCGTAAACAAGCTTAGCCAGTACGGTCTGTTCGGTAAGCCGTAACATGGCTAGTACTGAAATGTTCGTATCATCAAGGCAAGGGATTCATTTTGGAAGGTAATATTTTCGCGTGTTGTTAATTTCGCGAATAGCTCCCGACTCGCGAAATTCGCGAAAATAAAACCCCCGCAAAATATATAGCGTATACAGTAATTGAAAGTCTGAACACATGGAATCTTGTGTGTAAAGCCTGATGACCATTTCAATGTTGTAAATCATAATATTTAGCAAACAAGTTCTAATTTCACACAAACAACTGAATGAGAGTGACATAATCACATTTATAAACATACAGTGAAGAAAAACATTGTGACAAAACATACATGATTATCATACATTACAACTTGCTGTTATTAAATGACAATAATTCGTCATCGGTCATGATGTGGCAAGAAAATTAATACAAACACCTTAGGGAGTTACTTAATGGTATGATAAGTTGAATTCAAAGGAGAAAAGACAATTCAAGTCATCAGATATACACGTGTATCATAAAAGCACATTATATATTGAATCTTTGTTTTCTTGAATGACACAAGTATGTCTGAATTACCTCAGCCATCAGCTTTCATACATAAAATGAAAACATCTAGCTCTTGATCAAGGGCAGGGCTTATCCTTGCCTTTGTTGTCGCCATTTTAACTCTTTGTGTGCTTTAAGTGCTGATTGGCACTTAAAACCCCATAATGTTGCACACACTGTCCTAATTCCCTGGCACAGAATGGGCTTCACGAAATGCTCATACACATCCTCATGATACAGAAGACAAGTACAGTCATAGTAAAGCCTGGTTTACTGGTATATACCTAACTCTATAGGATTTTTGTCCTTCCTACTGAGAGGACCAAGTAACAAGCTATTTATTCAATATCTGGACTCCAGTCCATATGCATTGGTTGTTGCTTTAAATGACAAACCTTAGGTCAGGCCTCTTGAAACATAACCCTAGTCTTCAGTGAACCTAGCATAGAATATTCCTTTGTATGTGTGTTTGTATTTGTAGGAATGACTTTTCAGTAGTTTAACATCTTCATATGAGTGTACTTAACTCATTTATGATCATATACTTTTTTTTTCTCAATGGATGTCAATATAATCCTGCTTGTTTCAGTACTCTAGTAAAAAATCTGGTGGTTAAAGTTCAAAATTTGGTGCTGTGAGGATTCATCAGGTCAGCTGTGAAGTGAAAGTACAGTGCAACTGACCTTTTCATATTTCCAGGAAAATACAAACCAAATGTTCCTGTGATACTGGTTGATGGTGACAGCTTGCTAATGAGGCAGAATTCTCTCCCGTCCCTCCCTACCTTTCCATCTCTTACTCCTCCCTTTTTCTCTCCTTCTCCTTCTCTTTCTCTCATTCCTTTTTTTTTTTCCATTCTCGTTTTATAGAGAATTCAGGTTTGTACCTGGAAGTTGAACTACAAGCAACAAAATCCCCAAATATTCCAGCATGTTAGCTGCACAAACTCTCGCTTTCTAATTACTTTTTGGGGGTGCTGGCAGGTTCTCGGCTGGGTACCTTTATCAGCTCAACCTCTCCGTGCCCGAGCTAGCTGAAGCAATTAACGTCAGGAATCGCGATATTTACAAGCGAGGAAGAAAAACAAAGATGGGGATGGAGTTTTGGCAATGTGCAAAGCATGATGGGATATCAGTGAAGCTCCTGGACTATTCATCTATCACAAGCCAAACATATATTCCCTTAATAGGTGACTCATTACTCACTTCTTCTTTTTTCAATTTCTAATCCTGGAGAGTAGAAAATATCTAAAGGAAGTAGAACCAGCAGGTCCATAGAAGAGGTTACACCCCAACACTGCTGGAGAAGTCTACTCATTCAGTCATGGGTAATTGTAGACAGACAGAAACAGACAGAATATTGTGTCGCACACACACACACACACACACACACACACACACACACACATACACACACATAAACCAAAAAACAAACAAACAAACAAACAAAAAACTCCGTATGTGACCATTCAGCTCAAAACCCACAAAAAGTAGGCAATAATGAATTTCCACTTTTGTACATGTTTTAAAAGAGTAAGGTTTAAGCCTTAAGATTATATACACACAGTATAACTCGTTAAAACTTGACCATCCTAACCTTTTCAAAAAGTGATTGAAATATCATACATGCCATATATCTAGCGAATCTACATTTTCATGAATCGACGATTTCCCAAGTGGTTAAATTCGCGATCATGGAGTACAGTACTGAACAGAGAAATGTCATGTGCACGTCATATTCATATTGGGTGGGATCAGAGTCCACATTTTCATGTGTCTTTAAATTCGCGAATAGCACCTGACTCATGAAATTTGTGAAAATAAAAACCTACCGAAATCTTTGGCGTATACACTAAGAGAGAATTAGGAGGTGCAGTTTCATAGAAAGGAGAGAAAGGAGGATTCAAAGATTAGGGTCACTCAGGCATGCTGTACTGAAGTATCAATGAAAACATGTTCTACTTTGCAGTGAAAGCAGTGCCTGTCCACAAAACAAACTAACAAACAAGGTCCAGAAAAACTGCTAATATCTTGATTTTGGTTGTGATTTAAGCTGCCAAATTTTGATAGTACGTACGTACACTATAGGAAAGAAAGAAATGATCGTACCTGCTGACACATACATGGCCCTGTCTAAAATGCATTTGGCAATGTTGCCAAATTTCACTTACACAGACTGTCCTTTCCTGGACATTAAAGTAGATTTGCCACAGAAGGCTGGCTAATACTTATCTTCTCGGGCTTCAGGAGAGATTTTCACATACATTTAGTGACAGCCCCATGGCTTCTAAACTTGATTATACACCTCTGCAACTCACTCAAAGCCTCAAAACATCACCTGAGAGAGGATTAAATCCTGAGAAAGCAAGGTAGATGAGCCCCTTACATTTAATCCTTAATGGGGCCTGACCTAATTTTTTCACAAGAAACCTTCACTCCCAACCACCACACACCCCCACTCCCCTTAATGACCATAATGGTCCAAAAAGGAGGCCTACACGATGAGCTTCGCAGGAGATACCACGGACATGCAAGCCATTGTGGGCCACCCCCTACTTTACTCTTCCACACGCCCCCTCTTGCTTGCCCCCCTAAGCATCACCCCCTCCCTATCTTTCAGCCCCTCATCATTCCACACCTCTTCTAATGAAGAAAGATGGGCACCTGCAACTGGGGCGCCACTTGAGCGAGGATCAAAAATCTACCCCAACAGTCTAGGCACTGTCTCCTCCAACTCCCATGCTGTCTACACCCATACCTGCTGCAGTCGGTCAGACGAACTCGGACCATCTCTCCCTCATGCGCGGACAAAGATGCATTGTGCCGAAGTATTAGAAATGTCAAATCGGCTCAGAATGTCTTATGTTGATTTTGCACACATTTCACAGAATATCCTAGGAATGCATTACTTTCCAAACTCAATGGGAAAATCCACGAGGTATGCATGAACTCACTTGAACTCTCACAGGGAATCTGTATTCTCTTCTGCCTACGTGAAATTGGTTAAAGCTAATTTTCTTCCCATTCTGCTTCCCAGTCCTACATTCAGTATCTTTGTTGACAGAACGACTTTCTTACAGGATCACAGGTACATCATTAGCAGACTCTGCACACTAAAAATTCTGCTTCACAAGGATTGAACCATTTGTAGAAATCAATGCCATGATCAGCCTCCCTTGTGTTGGAAAGTGCATACTGAAGACTACACAACAGAACTATTGCAAGTCAAAACATACAGTGTGACTTTAAATTTAATTTTGTGAAAAACAGATATTTTGCCTCAATATGCATACTCACACAATTTGTTTGTACCAGCTGTGTTTCCAAAGTAATTTTCTAATGCTGTAAAAACTTGTAATGCCGATTAAAGCAATATCATAACTTTCTTCTACATTTCCATATTCAAGCATCTCTGCTCTCTTCTTATGTCAAAAGTATTAAGTTGTTTTGTTTTTGTTTTTTGTCTTTGCATTCTGTTAAAATGAAAAAAAAAAAGTTTGGAGCCCTAGATTCCTGCCCAAAAACTGTGACAATGCAACATTTTTCACTTTATATAGAGCATGAAAGTATGTAAATTGAATTAGCTAGCCAATGCCAGCTCCTTTATCACATCAATTTTCAAGACATGGTCTGACCCCTGCGTAAGATTCAAATTTGATTTGTCAAGCTGTTTCTGGCATCATATTGAGAGAAAAAAAGAGAAAGAGAAAAAGAAAGAAATTCAGTTAATGACAGTCTTGGCTCTTACTCCATGGCCTATAGACGTCCATGTCACCTAAAGATATCACATCACCTTGGAAAAGGTGACAACTGAAGAGCAGAATTGATCAATGCTACTGTCACTGTTGCTGCATAGTGGATGATTTACAACATTTAGAATGCTTTGATTGATGGCAGTGTCTGGAAAGATAAAACTTTGATGCAAGAAATAAGATTCAAGACTGAACAAGAGTAAACAATTTTACATCACATTCTACAGGCACCTG
This sequence comes from Diadema antillarum, assembly GCF_040938485.1. Classification (NCBI taxonomy): domain Eukaryota; kingdom Metazoa; phylum Echinodermata; class Echinoidea; order Diadematoida; family Diadematidae; genus Diadema; species Diadema antillarum. The sequence continues at coordinate 599,991 of NW_027271583.1, read as the reverse complement.
CAAATGGGCAAGTTGGTGGCTTGTCCACATATATCTTTGAAATGATACTCCTTATTTCTACTATCTATACTGGAAAACCAAGAGTTTGAATCATCAAATTCCACATGAAAGAGTCTCTTATCTAATTCAATCAATTTCTCAAAAGATGACTTACACCATACATCCTGAAGAGAACTTTGAGATACCTCAAGAAAGGCAAAAAAAAAAAAAAAATCTGAGAAGTTTAATGCAAAACGATGTAACGGTCACATGGTTTTCGAACAGTAACTGAGGATATCATATCAAACAAACGAACTCACCTAGCCACAATTGAGTCTTGAATAAGTTTATGGGTCTGGTTTACATTTTGTTACACTTGGTTCAAATCTGCATTATTTGCTTTTTCTTCTTCCTATTTCAATTTCTTTTCAAATCTGAGTCATTTTGACTTCCTCTAACTCTATATAGTTTGCCAGAATTTCCTTTTAAAGTTCCCCCTTTTAAATGAAGGGGGGGGGGGGGGGGAGGTGGGAAAATTGACTTTTAAAAAATCTTACTTTTGGCACCATTTGCAGAGATGGAGCAGGACCATCTAGAATCATCCATGAACAAGGCTTTGTTTTTGTCTGTTTGTTCGTTTTTTTTTTTTTCAATCAGCATGACTGCAACAAAACTGCACAAACTTGGCTCTATCAGCACTGGAACTAGAGCAGAGGTTTAATAAATCATCAACCAAAGTTGCAGTCATCCCTCTTTACCCCCAGAGAGGTCCTCTGAAGGCTGAATCTTCATTTGCTGGACCTGGCATTTCCTAACACTTTTACTCCACTTAAGGCAAACTGAACAAGTTGAGAGGGAGCCCAGGGAAGACGACGGACAAGCCACAACACAAGAGGGCAGTATTCAAATTTTCTACAGTTGTCTTGTTTGCACTTGTGAACACTGCTGCTGCTGCCGCTGCTGAAAAGAAGCTTGGTCCTCATATTTTAACGATATGATTGTTTAGTTCACCCGTTGAGGACGGACTGATTTTGCTACAACATGCATGTCCCACAGACCCCTGCACGAGTATACTTGGGACTCATCCTCAACAGGTCAAGAATGAAAGCAGATATATAAAGATCAGGCAAACTAAGCTTGCTGATAGAAAAACCAGCACAATTTGGTTCTTTTCAGATTACACAGTTACATACAATATCTATAATGTCTGGATCATACCTACAATCATTCCACACAGCACATAATATAGAATTAATATGAAGAGAATAGATATGTTGGAACATCCCTTGCCGTATGTCATCAATGCCATCAACACATTCAACAGTCACCCCAAAATATAATGTCTCACAAAGTACTGACAGAACAACCTTGCACACAGCTCTGAAGATATGACCATACTTGGTCCACAACATTAAAATATTCTGAACATCAACTAGTGCCAAACAAAGGCAAGTAAAATGATAAAATGCTCAGCTTTCACTGTGTGGTTTGTTCACTGTTTGGCACATCTACACGCATTCTTACTTCATCAATCAGAACAGATGCCCTTAACCCTTTTGTATGTTCTGGGTGCCGATGGGTTCAGGAGATCCAATAGCATTGTACACACTGTCCAAAGTCCCTGGCACAGAAATGGTTCAACTGAATGCTAAATGATATGAAAGGGGGCACTTGTCAATGATTACTATTGCATCACAATAGCCTTTGTATGAGATTGTTCCATTGCACTGCTCCCTGGTGAGCGTGCCTGACTTGAGATTATAGCCAAGTTTAGGGGTAATAAGTCAGATGTCGACATATGTAGAGCGAGCTGTAGCCACCTGCACGGGCACACACACACACACACACACACACACACACACACACACACACATACAGGGTTGGATGCTGGAATATGGGTTTGGTTGTTGCCATGGTGACCGTACTTTTTCAAAAGTTGGCACAGTTGTGCCTGTGATGAGATGAACCCTGTGATTCTTACCTCCTCCACAGGAAGCAGAACACCTGCTCCATCCTCTGGTCTTCCAGCCGTGGGAGAGTGGAGCGAGGTACTGGTAGTGCACCTTCTCCCTGGAGACCCTGCTGTCAAACAGGAAGACCTGTGTTTGTGTGATGAGGGAAGAGAATTTGCATAGATGACATCCTTAGCAATGCTATAACATCTCATCTCACGCACCAGAGAAGAATGGTACATTCAAATAGGCTACATTCTCTTTGAAACATCTCTTGGATGTTTGAATACTGTGAGATAACCATAGAGAACTTGCATGCTTTCTTTATATCTTAAGGTAATTTGGGTGCCTATTGGCACAGAACATCCCAAAGCCTTATACACACTTTTCAAATTCCCTTGCATGGAAAAGGGTGAATAAGGTTATTATACACTGAAACAGTACTGCCTTATAAGCCTATAGTGTATATATGTAAATTAATCAATGCAAGGCAGAACATGCAACTTAAGTGGTTGGTTTTGTTTTTGTGTGTGTATTAAATGGTATAAGAAACCAACAAAGGCACTAAATATACAAAAACCTCAACTTTTTGTTGTTGTTTTTTAATATAAGACAGTGACAAAAAACCCCCAAACAAACATGTGAGTGTTCTTGCATCCATACAATGATGTTTAACCCATTGAGGACGGACTGATTTTGCTACAACAGGATTTACCATAGACACCTGCCTGAGTATACTCGGGACTTGTCCTCAACGGATTAAAGTCAAGGCAGTATGGTGTACAGAAGAAAAACCCCACTTCTACGAAAGACTTTTTGGGCTTTGAAAGACTGCTGTCGACACAGGGCATCACAGCCATAGGATGAATGCTGCCCTCTTCTGAGCATGTGTGAATAACTGACAACCACCGAGTCGCAGGCAGTGAGCCACATGCCAGGACCTCTTTCTGTGTGGTTATGTTATGTTGTGGTGGGGTTTACTGTATACGCTATATATTTCGCGGGGGTTTTATTTTCGCGAATTTCGCGAGTCGGGAGCTATTCGCGAAATCAACAACACGCGAAAATATTACCTTCCAAAATGAATCCCTTGCCTTGATGATACGAACATTTCAGTACTAGTATACCATGTCACAGCTTACCGAACAGACCATACTGGCTAAGCTTGTTTACGCACGTCCACGTCTACTTACGAATACTAAATCCATTATCGCAAGGGGACCAGTCGTCAGAAATCTAGCGCGATGGACTTAACCACTTCAAAAATGTTGAATTCTAACTTACTAGTTCGCAGAGTTTGGTAAGTTTTTTTCATGCAGTGTATAACTAGTGTCATTCTTATTTGCTAGTAAGTTGAAAATTCACACTTTCTTTGCCACTTCATATTTTCTCTGGTCCCCCAATCGCGAATTTAACCACTCGCGAAAATGTGTAACAGCGGCAATTCGCGAAAATTTATGTACGCGAAAATTATAGCGTATACAGTAATTCATGGTCCATGTCATATATAAAAAGAGCACTATGTAAATAAAAGCCACCATTTACTTTGAAATAAACAACACACACACAGCTTTAAAAAAAAAAAAAAAATCAAATCATAATGTTCTGACACCAGCCCACACATAAAGATTCATTTCACTGACAGAGAGGCTGAGCACGGCCTAAAAAAACAAACAAACAAACAAACACAAAGAAAACACAAAATAAAACAGAGCACAATGATCTTTAGAGCTCCATTTAATGCTTTCAAAGTCCTTGTCTATCACATAAGAATGTCTTGAAGTGAATACTGTCCGCTGGCTCAATTTTAAGATAATATAAAGTTTTGGTACCTCAAAAGTTTCCCTGAGTTTCCTTGTCTTAGTTTGTGTTTCAGGTTAAAGTACCTTTCATATAACTAACACTGTGAGACTTACTCGCCCCACAGTGCTCTCATGTCTTAGTAATCATGCAATAATGGTTTCGTACAATACGTGTATATTGATTCTCGCGGTACCGCGTCGAGTCAAACTAACGGCTCGTTCGAATTTTTCAGAGCCCGCTCTGCTCTGGTACGAAACCATTATTGCATGATTACTAAGACATGAGAGCACTTTGGGGCGAGTAAGTCTCACAGTGTTACTTATATGAAAGGTACTTTAACCTGAAACACAAACTAAGACAAGAAAACTCAGGGAAACTTTTGAGGTACCAAGACTTTATATTATCTTTAAAGGTCGGGTATCAAAAGTGTCCAATACATGACAGATTGTCATTATAATTAGCCTGTCTTCTCTAAATAGCGTATGGACCATTCCCACTGCCATTCTCTATTAGGAAATTCCATAATCATGATATGCACCATTACATTTCTTCTAATCATACTGAGACTTAAAATTGCAATGTTGCTGCATTTGAAAAATGTGAGGATAGTCAATGACTTTCTTATTTCATTTCCTAGGTGCTAGGCCTATATGATGAAACACTGATTTTTTTTTTTGTTCTTTCTGGCTTTACTTTCCTCACAAGAGTCAACCTCAACGTTAGGTTGATTTACACTTTAACCCACTGAGGACACGTCCCAAGTATACTCGGGCAAGGGTCTATGGGAAAAGCATGTTGTAGCAAAATCACCCATCCTCAACGGGTTAATTCAGATTTTTGAAAGATGCCACCTACTGGGAGGTCACAAGATGTCTGAATGCTATGAAATTATATCCATGATTCTGTTTTCTTCACACTTTCATAAGCCATTTTCCCCCCTAGGATATTTTAAAAACTTAGCGTCCAACCCATTATTGGCCTACAATATTAGACATTAAATCAAAAGTACTTGCCCTCATAGAAAATGTTCACTAGCTCTTGAACTGTAGACGGTCCTTTTTTGTAAGGCTTTTACCTTCTAAAAACACTTCACGAGGGTGGAAAAGAATAGTTGTAAACAATCTCGAAAGTATAATGTTACATTGGATTAACACTGAATGTTTTTTAGGCTTCTTTATGTGTTTTAAACAAGCCTGGAGGCCACAAAAGTTTTTGTGTTCAACACACATGTCTTTTGAATGACATTGAGACCTCCATCAAGCCCATGCTCATATGTCATCTCTAACAAGTGGGATGGACTTTTGTTGAGGTCAGTGCCGTAAAGCACTCTACATCTTTGATGGGATTATAATAGCACAGCTTGCGGACGCGTGCCACTGTCGCCATGGAGTTTCGAGAGCAGTTGAGTGGAAACCACTTTGCTTGTAATCATTCCTCTGCCTTCTGCCCAGCTGTCCAGCATCCATCTACCAATGTCTGGATCTAGGAGCTCAAAACCCATCTATCCAAGGTGACAACCCCTAAGATGCTGGTACTTCATCCCAGCTCCTCAATCATTTCTGCTGATACCTGGTTAAAGGTACAATCAGTTGTCATTTATGTGTGTATGACAAAATGTGAAAGAAGTGGAAATCTGCATTTATGATGGTTGGTACAAGTCCAGTGGTATTAAAGGCAGACATCTGGGCACAGTCTGATTTAAATGGTCAAAAGAATGGGTTGGAATAGACGATTTTAAATGTTTGTTCTTTAAAGATAATACTCCTCTCAAAATTGGGGCAGGAGCTTCACACACACTCAAATAGATTTAGATGAATTGTATGAATGTTGGTGCAGGTGTGGCTGATAAGTAAGCCTATATGAGCATGTACAGTGTAATCCCAGGTTGTAATTTTGGATATCAACGAGACATGAACAAGACAACACATAATAAATGTATCCTTTATATACATGGAGTGAAAAGTCATGTGAAGAACAAATCAAAATGCTGGTGAACTGTATTCACATTTAATGCCACTCAAACTATTACTTACAATGTATGCATTATCAGTAGTAGTCCCAGTAGCAGCAGCAGCAGTAGTCGAAAAAGTAATATAATACTGCAGCAATGCTGCTACTACCATTGTACTATTAGTACTGATGCTGCTATGCTCCTCATCTGCTGCTGCTACTACTACTACTTCCTCATCTTTCTCCTCCTCCTCCTCCTCCTCCTTCCTCTTCTTGGCAGTTGCTATGGCAGTTACTATGGAGTTCTACTTCTTTTACTTGCGATGCTTTTCTTCTTCTCACTCTGTCAATAAAGACATCTAATTCTTCAAGTCTTGCCCCCTTTTCTCCTTCTCCTAAACCTACCCTTTCCTCCTCTCTCCCTCCCCCTCCCCCCTCTCTTTCTGCATGACTCTCAGATTCCCCTGTCTCTCTTTGAGCCCTTTCACATCGACAAGGAACTTCATTGTAAATGTGTCAGGAAACATCTTTCTAACCAATCGACTGATATTTTGCAAGTTTGAATGCAACTATAATTGAATCACACTTTCCCCCCAAAACATATTTCTTTTCTACATTAACTCAGCGGTGATCAAGAGGTAATTTCCATTCCAGATTTGCTTGATTATACAGGATGGACCTTATAGTTCAACCATGTGTGTTTACTTCTGACTTGGTGCATACTCTTGCATATATTTAAGCATATTAACAGTTGCTCGTTTGGTTGACCGGTCATAGAGTTCGTGTTGCAGCTGCTATATGGACTGTCACTGGCAGTTAGCAGTCTGTGGAGGAGGACTCGTGTCAGCGTCCGAACCATCTCTCACTCTAAACAAGTTTAGATCGAACGACATTTCAGCAATGCGATTGCAAACGAGCTCTACTGCAGGTGTGAAACCCTCTCTATGCCCCTCTTTCATCTTTAACATCGCATTGGTGTAATTGAGACATGGGCAGGATGTTACCTGGTTTCCGCCACCAAAATCTAATAAACTTGGCTTAACTGACAGGCCCCGCCTCATTGAGTGAAACATGAACGTGTAAGAATTCGAGCAATTTTGGTCACAATTCAAACATCAATCATGGGATGGGGGAGGGAGTTTCTAAATAAAATGCCTTTGTATTCTCCAAGGACTAGGGCTTTCTCCAAGGATGGTAGACCCCTCATCTGCAAAACATCACCTTGATCATGAACTGAAGATCGTTCAGGAGGCCTATGTACATCTGATACTAAACATGGACATATCTATGCTATAAAATCACACAAGTAAAATATATCACAGTCCAATCATATTGAACATCTGATTCATAGAAATCTCCTTCTCCAAAACAACTGAAAGATACATTTGCCCTTTGCAAAAAAAAAAAAAGAAGAAGAAGAAGACAAGAGACCCGGGGGGTCTCGTGCTCACCTGAGTATCGCAAGTTCACCTTCCATGCATTCTTGTAGACTCTAATACCTGAGAACATGGAAACTTGTGGTGGGGGTAGCTTTGAGAGCTGAGGGAATGGTGTCCATTTGCATATTCCATCACATTTATACCTGCCAAGTACACTGTACTTTATAGAATGTTGGACTATGCAGTTTGCACTTCTGATTCTAGAGAAGAATATTATTGAATATTCCTTAATTTAGGAGGTTTGAAACAACAGTCATCAATATACTGACTCATTTTATTAACTTAGCTCAATCATTTCTGGTTCTAGAGAAAGATTCCTTACTTGGGGGTGGGGTAGGTTGGGCCCCCTGCCCCTGCCAAGTTTGGTGAAAATTCATTATGGGGTTTTTAAGAAAAAGAGGGATATTTATAATTTAGGCCCCAATTTAGGCCACCTGGGGCCCCCAGGTGGGCCCACTTGATGAGAATGAGATTCAATCCCCCTAGGGATGCTACCTGCCAAGTTTGGTGAAAATTCATTGTGGCATTTTCAAGAAAAAGATGAAAATGTACAATTTGGGCCCCATAAGGACCCCTCCCCACCCCCTCCCCTGGGTCCCAAGGGGGCACCCCTGATCCCTCCATAAACAGACTTGAAACTACAGTCATCAATGTATATACTAACTCAGAGTATTAACTTAGCTCTATCACTTCTGGTTCTAGAGAAGAAGATTTTTTGAGATTCCTTAATCTGGGGGGGGGGGGGGGGGGGTTGGGCTCCCAGAGTGGGGCATGGTGCCTATTTGAAGAAATTGAGATTATATTCCTCTAGGGAGGCTACCTGCCAAGTTTGGTGAAAATCGGTCATGGGGTTCTCAAGAAGAAGATGAAAATGTAAAAAGTTTACGCACAACGGACGACGGACGACGGACAAAGAGCGATCGCAATAGCTCACTTGAGCCTTCGGCTCAGGTGAGCTAAAAATGATACAAGGAAATGTAGGGAATTCTCTCACTTCTTATGGCACACACACACACATCACACACTGCTGGTTTGTAACACTGATGTTCCATCAATCTCATGGTTATGCACAGATACATTGTACAGAAATTTAAAAGGGCGGCTGATATCACTGCAGCAGCAATAGTCCTCCAGTGTCCATTATTACTGATTGATGCGGAAATAAATGAATGGTTACTGTCAAAAAAAGGGCAAACAGATAAGTTTTGACACATTTCATACACTTTTTGTGATTAGTTGAAAAGACCCCACAGGACAGTGTATCTCTCACATACCGTAGATGGTACAAGCAACATCTGTTTGTATTTTCAGCTGCAGAACGTGAGAAGATCCCTGCGTAAACTAACAACAAAAAACAGCCAAGAGTTAATCTGAGATCATGTTTCCTGTACTATATAAGTATAAATGCCCTGTATGAATCATACTGCGCGCAATGAGAACTACGAAAGACTGAGGAGAAAAAAAATAAAATAAATCGCTAACATCTACTTTCTGCCCTGCACTTTCACTAAGGAAGAACTAGTCATCCCCCGGAGTCTCCCAGACAATGTGTTGCTAATTTGGAGTGTGGCACATGCAAATTATGACCACTTTGTATTTCCCTGAGGGCACTAAATTGGGGAGCAAGTAAAAAAAAAAAAGAAGTAAGGGTGCTCCACGTTCCGACTTCCACAAGAAGTGTCAGATGCAGGTAAGAGATTTTGTAAACAAGCAGTGTACTTTTAGTCAGCTAATGACCCTGAAAAAAAAAAGAAGAACAAAAATGCAGTTTGCGGGACACAAAAATTGATGCACATGCTCGTAACCTTCGCACCACTGGTGGAACAATCGTCTGTCATGTCACAAAAAATTAGTGGGGGAGACTAGGGTTAAATTAAGAAGTGCCGAAAGTCACGAGACCAAAAATTTACCGTAATTCTGCAGTGAAAATGCACACTTGCTTTTAAACTCTTTGTTGGAGTTCAAGAACAAATTTCTGAAAACTCCCATTTAACCCCAAGGGAGTTTTTCTGATGTACTTTCCTGAGAATTTGGGAACAGTTGGCTAGTTTTAGTACCATTCTCATGGCATATAAAATAGCCTGTTATTTCAGGTTATGATCAGGATCGTGACCCAAATTTTGAAATTATTGCAATGAGAATGGCACTAAAATCTACTGCAAATTTTTCATTTTTAAAAATTTCATTTCTTTATAGCATTTGTATCGGTAAGAGTAAATGGCCCCTAACTCTTTCTTTCCTCTTTCCTCCTATTAGTATACCACACTATCCTTTCCTCACAAATAGTTGCTTGACTGAATACTGTAAAACGATAAATTTTGCGTGCAATTTAATTTCGCGAATTTCGCGAGCGGCAAGGTTCGCGAAATTAAAATGCACGTGAAAGTTCTTGTCTACGCTATATGCATTGAATGCCAGTGGCAGTTCGGGAAAATTTCATGCCGCAAAAAAGGTCGTCGGCTCCAATTCGCGAAAAATTCATGCCGCGAATATATCATGTTTTACAGTATTATAAATACAGGGTGTATTTGTACATTGCTCTCATTTCCTTTGATTGGCGGTCTTTATTCCAAAGCCCTTCAGATGACATGTACTATTAAAGGGTGTGTACAGTTCTGGTCGAGGTGAGGATTTAGCTTTTAACGTTTTGTGAGATATTCAGAAACCACTCTATGAGATGCCAAAGAGCATGCAATTCTAACGGGTATCAAAAGTTTATTCGATGAAAATCGGTTTTGAAATGGCTGAGATATCCAAAAACAATGTGAAACAAAGAGATCCTAATAAAGTTGTGGCATGTCGCCTTTTATCATCATCACTTTTTTGGATATCTCAGCCATTTGAAAACCAATTTTCATCAAATAAACGTTGAATCCTTCTTAAAATTACATGCTCTTTCATATTTCATAAGAGGTTTCTCATTATCTCACTTAAGAATGTTCAAAACATGAATCCCCACCTCAACCAGTACTGTACAGTCCCTTTAAAGTGGAAATTTTTGCGGTGTTGAAATTTTTGCGCATTTCGGGCAACCAGAAAGTAGCGCGAAAATAAAAGCACACAAAGACTTTTGCTTGCCATATGTTCCAGTCGATGATATCTTGATTCCGCGGGATTAAAAACACGCGAAACTCTTCTTGCCCAGCCAAGTGTGAAAAATTAGTCGCGCGAAAATATCAACTTTTACAGTATATAAGGATGAAGAGGCAACATTTAAAGAAGAAGTACTAGTTACGTTCAGACCACAAGCCTGAACCTCGAGGTTAGAGCTTGCAGTTAGGGACCGTGAAGACGCACTCGTAGTTAGCAAACCTCGAGGTTAGCTCGATGTTAAGAGCCACGAGATATCTTATGGTTAGCGCTCTAACCACGAGCAGCAGGGGGGTCCCCACTCTTAGTTAAGCACTGTGTGGACTCAAAAATCAACGCACTCAAAGGGGCAGGAATTTAACCTCGAGATTTCGTAACCTCGAGGTTAAGATTCGTCGTGTGGACGCACGTCGTAGTTAGGGGGCAAGAGCTTAACCTCGAGGTTTCCTAACCTCGAGGTTAGGGCCTGTCGTCTGAACGTAACTAATGTGTCATAGCCAATGTCCTTGAATGACTGCTGACAAAACGAATCAAGTGTTTACATTTATCACACTTCTATTTCTGGATTGCCTTCCACTTGGTATCTTATCACGAACATGTGGCAGTATAACCTCATGCTGCAAAGGTGTGTTTGTTGCAGGAAAATAAAAGAATTCTTCAGGAATCCTCTGGATACCTACAAAGTGTCCTGCCGTCACCTCTGTATTTCATTAGTGGAAAAATAGCAAAGAAAATGGGATTCCATCGGGATTCCGACCCTAGACCTCCGGATTGCTACTTTCATCATCTGACTGCTTCAGTGTCACAGTGAATCAGAAATTGGAAACTTTGAGCGTGTTTCTACTGAGCGACGAAAATTCGAGGTGATGCCAGCCGATGTGTGGTGATACCGGCCGATGCCGGCCGATACCGGCCGATGCGTGGTGACACCTCGAATTTTTCCTCAGTAGAAACAGATCTGGTAGTGGCCGATGCCGGCTGATGCGAGGTGCTCCGTCGTCCATCTATTGAGGTGGTCGATGCGTGGTGACGCGAAGGACGATTCTCAGTAGAAACATACCGGGTAGCGAAATTCGTGGTAAACAAGTATCGGACGTCTAGAATTTCTCCCCGCGCTTTTCAATCGGTTCATCGCACACATGTGTATAAAATACGTGTGTACACACAGCGACCGTGTTCGCATCATGCTTTGTTGGTACCAACTCGCTTGTGTATGTGTTATAGGCCCTATACGTTACGTCACATGTGAATTGTGGCATTCATCGCCTATTGTTCGCGTGATTAACAGCCTAACTTATTGCATTACTAAGCCCTCATCACTTACTTGATTTTACACCGCGTTATTTCATTTTATATTGTCTCGAATCGCGAGAGTACCACATTAGTATGTCGCAGCCTTGAGAAAATCTCAACTGGACCCTCGATCTCCAAAGATTTCTCATCAGTCAGTGGCAGGATACCAGTATGTTAGTTCGGGGTATATTGGATGGGAAGACGAAGAGAAATGTTTAATCAAAAAATAGCCGACGCAGTTGTAGCAAAGCAGGCAGGGTTCGGATCGTATTAACAGGCAGTGCGCGCGTGACCCAAATCTGTGACTTAAAAATACCTGACTTCCGGAATCGCCGCATTTGCACGTCACCTTTGCATCACCTCGTATTTTATCGCTCAGTAGAAACAGCTCGAGTGGTCATAAAATACGAGGTGCTGCGTTGGACAAAATTCGTGGCGATGCCAGGGATGTGAGGTGCTCTCAGTAGAAACACGCTCTTTGTTTGCTACATGGCTTGTCTTTAAATCCTGGAATATACTCATTATGCTGGAGACCTTTTGAAACGCTTTTTCTACTTTAAATTTTCAATCATCCCCGTAATCGCCTCTTTTTTTTGTTGTCATGTTTAGATAGTTAAGAAAATGTAACATATTTACCCCAGATTGGCAATTCTGTCACATTTATCAGGCTGAGGTCTTATTTGAAGAAATGTATAGTCTTTTTCTTTTGAGACATGACAATCCTTTTGAAATGAGGACTGCTATAATCCTTTCTGAGTGGAAACATACCAAATATTGACAGAGAGAACTTAAAAGGAGGTAACTCTGTGTCAGGTCATGAAGCTGAAACACTTTTCTCTCTCTGCCTTGTTTCCTTTGACGAGGACTTCTGAGTTGACTACAAAGAAAAGCCTACTCCAGTCTACAAAAAAAGAACCATGCTTGAATTGAAATGTGAGGATGGGAAAAAGTAGTGGCTCAGTTTGGAAAACATCATGGGACATGGTTTGTGGTAGTGTGAAACCATGGTTCATGCATCAGTCATTTTAAGAAGGAATCATAAATACGTACATTGTAATTGCTGAATTATTGACGAAAAGAATGATTTTCATCTTTTTTTTATTGCAAAAGCAGACAGAAGTTTTGAGGTGACAATATCATGTCTAATTTGCACACATAATAATTCTGCATTACGATAACATGCTTAATTTCAAAATTAGATTACTCTGTCAGTTTTGTAGAGTTTTAATGAAACTTTCACTGTTCCATCCATTTGACTAAGTACTTCCTAACGAAGTCAACTTGCACTGGAATGAACTTTCACTTGAAAGCAACTTGAAGATGCCACAAATGTTCGAAAATGGTCAGAGGAATTTCAAAAAGTACTTTCATTTTCCCCTGGTTTACACACAGGTACGTGGCTGATGTTGCCCAAATACCCAGCATCAATTTGGCAAAATTGGAAGAGCTTGTCATGGGGCATTAATGGCTTAAAAAATAAACTAAATAAACAAAATAACAAATAAACAAACAAATAAGATATTTGGCTTTAATACCAACAAATATAGGATTTCGAAGTATCTGCTTGAACATAGTGCTTCTGCACAATCAATAATACCATATCATATCCACAGTCTTTCCAAGTAGATGGGTGCATGGAAGAAACTTTAGATGAACCTGTACAGATTGCATGCTTTCATTACCAGGAAAATATATGGGATGAGCGCTGGGGGGAGGGGGGGGGGGGAGGGGGGATGGTCTGCGGACGAATTGTTTGCCCTCAGAATGACAAGTGAATGCCAGCCATCACTTTGCACCACCCATATTTTCATCATTCCCAGAGATCAAGTGATCATATTCATATCACAGAAGAGAAATAGAGGGAGAGATGAAAATAGAGAAAGAGAAGGAGAGACAGAGATGAGAGAAAGACACCCTGTTCAGACGCAAGCCAGTTTATACCAAAACTTGATAAGGAAATGACGTATAAAGAATCATCGTATACCCGATAGACCGTTCAGACGCTAATCTCGACTGTGCCGGAAAATGTTGTATAGATGTGCAGTTTCCCACTGCGCGTGCTGTTATGGTCATGAGTGACAGCTGTGGGGTCACCAGTTCGTGCGCGCTCCCTTTAAGCCCCACCCAGTTACACCGATCTATGGTCACCATACGTTCAAATACATAATGGACATGATGGAACGCTGATTCGTCATCGAGTTCTAGTTCAAAATGATGCTCTGACCGTCGTTTCGCTATACGTCGTTTCGTTATATGTCATTTCGTTAGTCAGCGTTCAGACGTATAAATTCATCATATAGCTACTGTAAAAGTGGTTTTGTTCGCGTAAAGAAACTTTTGCGGTTTCCACCGGCACTGACTTTTTCGCATGTGTTTAAATTCGCGGTTGGTAATGATAGCGTTTTAACAAGTGACGAGTTCAAAACATTTTCGCGTGATGTTAAATTCACGATTCACCCTCAAAGCGCGAAAATTCCGAAAATAAAACCACCGCGAAAGAAACCACTTTTACAGTATACCGTTTTGGTATAGCTACAGAATACTGTTCTAGTATAAATTTTTTGCATCTGAACACCCTGAGAGAGACATAAGAATGAAGAAAGAGTGAGAGTAGAGCAAAACACACAAATTATAAAAGTGGAAGAGAGCAAGTAAGAGAGAAAAAGAGAGTGGGGGAGTATAAGCAGGTTGGCCAGTGAAATTGTTTCTGAAACAGCATCTCCTGGGTCAGAGATCTCTCTTGTAATGGGATCGCGGACCGAGAGAACTTGAACATCTTAACTCTTCAATAGACCCCCAAAATCCTGCCTCCTCTGTTCCACCCCAACAAACTCCACTCTTCTTTGTAACTCTCTATGCTTCATTTGATTCTCAGTCCATGGCATTTCTTTCCTTCTTCTCCTCAATTTTTTTTTCTTTTCTTCAGAAAAAAAGCAGCACCACAAATAGTTTGATTGGCCTCTGGAATTTCTTGCTGGAGACAGATTTCGAGGGGGGTTCCTGTCTAAGAATGCCTTTTTGTGCCTTTGACCTGCAATTGTCTGTCTCCAGGATTGCTTGGCACTTAAAATGGATTTGACTTTTTGACTCTGGCCTTGCTAGATTTCAAGTGCACGCTTTCTCTGAGTGCCAATGCTCCTCCAGTTTTGCTTTTCTCTCTGCTCCTTGAGCAGCTTTCAAAGAATATAATTACTGCTAGGATCCCAAAAACCTTGCTATCTTCGGGGAAATCACTTCAGAGCACGGGAACAAATAAATTTCTCGTTAGACTGTCATTGTAAGAGTCTTGACTGTCAAAATCAAAGTGAAGAACTTTTTAAGAATGCCCAGAGAGGAGCACACCTTTTGTGATTGACCAAAAAAGTAGAAAGTGACTTTCACAAGAGGCAGAGACGATCCCTACTAAAAGTGAAGTCTGCTCACAGGGCATCACAAATTTTAAGTTTCATTTGTCAGGTACACAATCTCAAGAAAATCTACAGGAAAGTGTTATAAGATAAATGAAACTAGAGGAGACATTTACTTGCCAATCAGCACGATCATCATAATGTGGTATATGAGATGAAATAGTTGACTGTTGACAAGGCTAATCTCTGAAGCTTGAACTTTCCTTTCCATATTATTGAGGTGTACAACATTCATTTAAGAATTCCTTACATTTCAACATCAGCAAACCTCCTTCTTTCAGTCGGAACAGAGTTGGCTTTGAAACAACTTGCCATTTGTTTCACATTTTTGGATCCTGAAGTAGTATTTCACAGGTTGAAACATTCGCCCTTCTTGTCTCCGATGAGAGCATCCTAACACCCCCCCCCCCCCAAAAAAAAAAAGTATGTCCCCATGGTTGGCAGGAGAGAGGAGCAATCTTTACAGAACCCCCTACCGATGTGTGCATTCGTCCCTTGCCAGGAGGTTGCAGGAGAGAGTGTGGGCTCTGGAAGGATCATGTATCCCAAAGTCCACCAGCCCCGATTTACGGCATTACCCGGGCAGAAACGACATCTCGGAGAGAATCCAACGAACTCCGGGAGGCTCAAAACAATCACATCAAAGTCAAAGCTAATTTTCATCACATTCGCAACAAGTAGGTCTTACTGAAAAAAGAAAGAAGGAAAGGTAGTGAGCATCTGTATGTTTAAGAGACAGATAAAGCAAGAAAGATAAATAGAGAAAAAAAGGATGAAGGTGAATGAGACAGAAAGATACAAAGAAGAGCTAAAAATGATTATAGACAGAAACAAAAGAACATATACTACTTCACACAAGAGTGGAAATAAAGGGAGACAGGGATAAGACAAATTTGTGTGCTTATCATCTCTACAGTAACATGTTTCTGACTGAAACACATTTCTTTGGCATTTCAGAAACGTGTTTCTAACCCCATAATTAAAACAGCTTTGCATTCATCAACTGCCAAAAACTCCCTGAAAGTTGTTTGGAAACCTTAATTCTACACCAGAAGTGAGTTGATGAATGCACCCAGAGTATGCTAAAGGGAGAGAGAGAGAGGACAGCTAGAGAAGGAAAAAGAGAAGGAGAGGGAGAAGGTGAAAGAGAAATTGATAGAGGGAGATAAATAAAGAGACAAGAGAGAAACAGAGGAGAGGGGGATTAAACAGATGGAGAGATGGAGAGTGAGGAAAAGAGAGAAAGAAAAAGGAAACAGACAAAGAGGGGATAGAGAAATAGTAAACATGAGAGATGAGGAGTGAACTAGAAGGATGAGGACAGGTAGCAATGTTGAAGAAGTGGATGGATTAGGACTTATATTCCTGAGGGAGGATGGGGTACATATGGGAGGAGTGGGATGACTATATGTTCCTCCTAGGACAAACTGGAGGACAAAATGGGTTGAGGTGCGGACAGGTGAGCCTTCTAACCCAGACAATGGGCGAGATAGGCTGGGAAAGGGGGGTCTGGCCTCTAGCTGGGTCTGCTCAAATACCAAAACATGAACAATCATTTATCTTATCTGGTGTAGTTTGAAAAGGGGGAAAAATGTTGATGAGTTGGAGAGGAAGAAGACATAAAGGGGTTGAAAGATGACTCCTCCACATTTATGATATTATATCCCGTTTTGTTGGCATACATTTCAAACTTGGATTTCACTCAAAAAGAAAACAAAGTGATGCAGGTGATCCTGCAATCACTCTTGTCTCATGTCTCTGTTGCATTCATCTTCTCCTCCCTCTGTTTTCTAATACTTCTCATCATCCCCCTGTTTGGACTCAAATCAAGACAAATCCTACATTAACAAATCATCATGTGTAGACAATGAGGAACATTAATGGGTGTCTATTTCACTGTCACAAACAAAGGGTCACCATACTCTTGGAAAGTTCGTTAGATGAGAGAAATGATTTCCACAGAGGAAGTTTCACATCACTTCCTAATGTCTCTCCCAGACTGATATGAAAAGGAACTCGGACAAATATCATTGAAAAAATTAATGTATTGTCAACTTCACCTGTACATAACCAACATCTCAAGTCTACAAGCCATGTCTATATGATGGGAATATGTCTTAGTCTGGCATTTTTCCATCTCATACATGCATTATCATCAAACTATTTCATTTCAGGGTTTTCAACTTTTATCAGAATCTGCATAAGAGCTTATAACATACATAGGCATACACACAAAAAAAGTTTCACAGAAATTAACTCATTCCATACCAGATTCTGGAACCACTTTTATGTTTGCACTCTAAAACCGCTTTCATGTTTACACAGATCTTTCAGTTGCCTGTATGCAATGGGTTAAAAATATCTAAACAGTTCAAAGTTGGAATTTTGCAACTGTGAAACACTTGCTCTGTACCTATTCGAACTCAAGGAAGACAAATATTTCCAAAGTGAGAGCAAAAGACACTTTTTTTTTTCTGGTCAAAGCTTTGCGTCTCCCAGCGGTATGCATACGTGAGATAACGAGGTGTCAAGAACTTCTCCACCTTAACAAGTTGACAAATTTCTTGTCCATACACAAAACATAAAGGGGCGCTCTTCCTGCAAAAGCAATTTCTCCGGGAGTTCATAATCGTTTCGCCATAACGCTAAGTCCGTGTCTTCCTCCGTGTAACCTTCAGTCTGGGGGAATTAGTCAGTCCTGTCATCACCAAGACGATTTTAGAAGACCAGGCCGAGACTAGATTTGTTTGATAAATCTAAAGTCCAAACGCACGTTAATATAAGTCAAGCCTTTGCTTGAATGTAGGTCTCCTGAAACTGGGTTGCAGACTTATTCTAATTTCTTAACAAAGTCAGTTCATCTTTCCTTATGTTAATTAGCTTGCCTTCCCAGCACTGTCCTGACACATTAGAATAAAGATGTAACACAAATGGGGAGCGAGGGAAATATCTTTATAAACCTGCATTATGCAATGCGATGGTCATACATGTGTATTCTGGAGCATCTTAAATCCAGTTGAATGCCTTGTAAATCTTTGGAATGATTTCCTTGCAAATAGGACTGTTCCTCTTTTAGGATAGCTGTTTTTGAGAAAACATTGACCAGAAGGGAACTAATATCTATAATAGGATATACTACATTGATGTTTATCTATATTTCATGTGTCTCAATGGTGTAGAGAACCAATATTTATGAGACATCTTCCTTTTTTTAAATCACTAATAGTATTAAAGTCCTTTCCCTATTTAACATTCCACCATCATCTCTGTGGTCCTGCATCATGTCAAGCATTCCAGAAGCATTTACCCATACCCACTACAGGATTCCATTATTGCCAGAACCAATCGCTGAGATGCTTCATCGATGGAGCGCGGTGGCGGCATTCGGGACTTGACAAATTGCCCGCACCTCCCAGTCCCACCCAACCACATTCTGCGTCATGCAAATATTTCCACATCTCTCTCGGCTACCAGGATGTGGAACAAGGGCATGGGAGACATTACGGAGGTGGGGGGAGGTGAAGATGGAGCCAGGATGAACAAGGAGGGAGGATGGTGGTGGGGGGGGGGGTGGAGGAGGGAGAGGAGCTGGAAGAAGAAGAGTTTTTGGCTCGTGAAGTGAAACAAATGACAAGAGCAGCTGTAGCAGTCAAAATGCAGTTATGGATCAAATACTGGATCCCAACACCAGACAATGAAGTGCTTCCACCAAATGATGAAAAATGCAGTGATGCATTCCACTTATACCAGATCAGTGGGCAACGGGACAGATGTCATTACCGTCTTCTGTCCCAATGAATGTCATACCCACATCGTCAATGTTTATAGTCTATGGACTGATTATGTCCCCCCAAAAGTATGTGATGGAGGGCATTTAATGCACCTAAATCGGTCATGTCATAATTAATAATCCAAATTCCTGGAGCTAGCTTATTTTCCTTCACGATAAGCTAGCACAATTAGTGTCATAAATATTTTATTGTGTGAAATTAAGGATTAGCTGTAATAACACAAAAACGTGGGCATTTTTTTTTCTTTTTGCAGTTCCTTTGAAACACTACCAAAATAACTCTTTCATAGAAAGACAACACAATGAGCACAGCTATAAATCACACACTAATGTGTGTGAGTGTGTGTGTGAGACATTATTATTGATTATGTCCATACCGGCATCATGCACAATAATCACGTAAATGTTGGAATTAAATCTAGACTAAATGAAAACGATGCAGGCAAATAGATTAACTTGTTGATTATGGACAACAATGTTGTCTCCGAGGCACAGAAATCTATGGTGAACTGCCATGTCTCAAAGCAACTGGATTATGACTCATGTGCATGCAATCCCTTTGGAATCCACATGTCCACAATGGTCGAGTCCTGTAAATTACTTCCTTGTTTTCTTGTTTTTTTAGTTTAGTTTAGTTTAGTTTAGTTTTGTTTTGTTTATTTTATTTTACTTATGACCTGACAACAAAATATGCTGTGATCGTGATGAAATGCCATCACTCACCGTAATCACGATGTCTTTGGTCGTTGGTCCCTCGATTGTGATCTGCTCCCTCCCGCTCCTGAACGTCCGGTAGTAGACCATGCTACCAGCAAAGGAATACCGGCCTTCCTCCGCCGGCAGGGGTAACTGGTTGAGCCCCTTGGTTTCCCCCTTGCTGTGGAGACCCAGCGAACTGCCCAGGTCTTTACTGGTCACTTTGATGGTCCTACTGCCTGCCGGTATCTCCATCACATTGCGGAGACCTGTCAATCACAGAGGAGAAGGGGAGTAAGGGGGTCAG
Organism: Diadema antillarum; assembly: GCF_040938485.1. NCBI lineage: Eukaryota > Metazoa > Echinodermata > Echinoidea > Diadematoida > Diadematidae > Diadema > Diadema antillarum. The sequence goes on along the minus strand of NW_027271583.1, from coordinate 580,285 downwards.
CACTGATCATGAATCAAACATTTGTGAACTTTGGGAAAATGCAAAGATTCCAACCCTTCCTAACTACAAACCCTCACATCTGGCTATGCAAACCACTGCTGTTGATGAGAATGACTTCTGCAACATATCAGAGAAATTCAGTAGCTTGATTTTGACCATGAACCTGTCGACACATGTGTTAAAACCCTACAACAAAGAATCAAAGAAGCATGTTATCTGAATCCATGAACTTCTCCAATACACATGCAATGAAATTCCACTCATGTTACCATGGCAACCCTTCTCATTTTGGATATTGGGTAAGTACACTCCTTCACAGTGATCCTTCACTTTTTCATTGGATGAGCAAGTAAACACAGATCATCAATTTCTTTCAGGATTATCACACTTTAAAGCTTTGCTTTTTGTGTGTCAGGTACCCTTGCAACCACATCACACATTCCATAATAGAAAAATTAATTTGATTTTCTTTCATTTCATTTATTTTTCCATTTCCAACAAAAAATACATACACAGCATGACAATCTTACTGCAAATAATTGAAATATGCACATCGGTATGTGATAAAGGCAGCAAAATTTAAACTACATCATAAACAACTGCAACATTTATTGAATTATTGTATTACACAAAGGATAGATACCAGGTAGGCTGTTAGAAATGGAGAGGGCTAAACAGAATTCATATATATTTGATTGCTTTCCCTTTCTAGCAAAACACAATACATTTAACAGATGCTGATATTCGTTTTTGCCTATGTTGAATATTACACTATTTTGACCCAGTTGGATTCAACTGCAGTATAAAAGTTTAAAACCATAGTTTTAGATATATCTCAGCATATGAAATGACTGCCCTGTAAAGAAATACTCAATTTTCTTTATAGCTGATATACCAATTAAAACCTTGAAGCACAGAAATTATCTTCAGACAAGAATGTAATTCTGACTGATTGAGAACCATCAATTCTATCAATACATCTTGGTTTATATTCCTCAAAAAGGCAAGGAGTGAGAAATGTCTAGCCTGTAACCATGTGATCTTTTCAACACTATCGGCAAATCTTTGTCAACAAAGAAGATGAGTGGGCACACGAGACATGGCTAGATTAGAAATCTAATTTCGAACTTATCATCGCACAAATTCAAGCTGCACAGTCCCACTCCTCTCCTCCCGTAAGTAAACCAAATTACGGCTCACAATCTCCCGCTTATTTTCTCTTTTTTTGAACGGTAATCTGGCCCATGCTGAAAAGTGTAAGAACGTCAGTCAGCATTGGATCTCCCCGACATTTCAACCCAATTACGCCAAGGTCATGTCCAGGTCAGCTGAGGAGCACGGAGTCCAGATCAGATGTTTTTCTTGCTTGTTAGTCCAGTGGAAGTGTTGCAACAACAAGACTACCCTAGTGGAACCCTACGAAACACTCCAATTAGTTGAGGTTCAGGTTACTGGATCCATAAATCTATCACAGTAACTTCCAGGACTGTGTTAAAGGTCATGCGTATGTACAGAAAATAACCGGTTTCATGCCAAGAAATGCCATCCATACAATTGTACTGACATGAAGTACCTAGTCCTATACATTTATTTTCTTTGTTCAATCTTAGAGTGCAGTGTAAGAGATCAGATACTGGAAACATAACTTTTATTTATTTTTATATATATTGTGAAATGCATGGCACGGTGATATGGAGCGGTTTCACACCTATGAAAGAATAGTTTTTTGGTTTTTTTTTTAATACTGGTACATTAAGTACATATGTTCCTTGCTAAACAAATTGTAGAGCATGGCTTTGTCTCAGTATTCAGGGGGTTAAGTTGCTCTAAAAGAATGACCCTGTCTTAAGTGGAGCCATGTCATTGTCAACATCTCCAGGGCTGGCTCGGCTGAGATTTCTCCCACTCAAAGGGGGGCATGAGACGGGCACTGAGGAAGCCTCATCCACCCCGATACCAGCACCCTCCATCTCCATCCCTTTGATCCCGCATATGTTTGGTTTGACCGGGAGACATTTATTTTTAAGCTAGAGTTCATTGACTTGCAAGCAGGAAAAACATCCCCTCTCAGCGGTCGATTGGGTGGCCGTTGGAGATCCTGCTACGGAAAAATCAAACTCCTCGAATCTCGAGATACAAGATATACAATTAACAGCCCAGAGGGGAATGGAAACAATGGTATCAGCTCATCCAGACACAAAGTGAGTGCCGCCCTTCATGTTAGCAGTCTCCATCTTGGGCAACAGCGAGGAGGACACAACCAAGGTCTACCCACTGTAAGAGTGTTAAATTGATCCAAGAATATATTTGTATAAATTAATTTTCCTTTCCATATAGTTTATTTTCCATACATGCTCCAGATAATTTCTTCTCACACTTAGCCTCCCATACATCCCAATTCCTTTCCCCTTCCTTGTGTCTATACTTTCCAGTAACTTCTTTATTTTCCACTCACCGCCACACTTCATGATTCCTTTGTTCTCTTTCCATTCATGTTCTACTTAATCTCATGATCATAACCTCATCTTTACTTTCCATTGGTTCTTTTATTTGACCTCAGGTCAAACTCTTTTCTAAATAGCATTTTGATTGGTTTGTGTTACTCTATGATTTAGAATGAAAATTAAAAGAACCCAATGGGTTCTGAATAAAGAATCAGTCTACCAAAGGAACTCATTGAGAGAGGACCTCCTTCTTCTGCCTCTCCTTTGCCCCAAATGTTTGATGGAGATTGAGTGAACCTTGCCTAGCTTATGGAGTGTTTGAGTGACTATACACTTGGCTTGATGATTTTTGGACACCTAGTAGATGAGTGTTACACTACCATGGGTCTCTGTTAAACTCTGTTAACCCGTTGAGGATGAGTCCCGAGTATACGCGGGCAGGTGTCTATGGGAAATGCATGTTGTAGCAAAATCAGTCCATCCTCAAAGGGTTAAGTGTGACTTCACTTTTGATGGAGTTGTGACTTGATCTCAAAGAGATGTGTCATTCAGCATGATTCACCCAATCCGTCTGCTCATCATATCCAATGTGGAAGTGACACAACGGGTGTCCCATTCACTTCAGACAATCACTCTTATTGACTAGTGACACATTCTATGATTCTGTTGTCAATATTTCAGCTATACATTCTCTACTCTTTAATCATTACAGTCTCTTCCATGAGACAGGATTCTTTTTTTTTTTTTTGGGGGGGGGGGTGGAGGGGGAGGATGCTAACCTGTCATGTGTAGGGAATTCCTCCATAATGTATTAGAAGTCAAATAAAAGATGAAAACATATATCCCTGACCAGGGAGTAGCACCAAAGCATACACATACAACCTCAAGAAACAAAGCAAAGAAAAAATTGAATGTAATTATAACTTCCAAACTGTCGCGTATACCCACATATAGTCTGTACACTACAATACGTCTTCCACCGCACACAACCGTTTTGCTCATAAGAGTTGCTGGAAAACCACAAGGCCCAGTTAAAAAGATATACTTCCTGTAGAATTAGCAAAAAGTTTTCCTGAATTGAGAGGAACATCAATACCAGCAGCCATGTGGTGCACATATTGGGCTGTGTATCCGATGTCCACTTCAGGCCACTTACTGGACGATGGATAACTGGACCCCTGTGATGAGCGCTTCCCAAAAATAATAACCTCAAAGAATTTGGCCAGGATATACCCCTTTTCTGAGTATTTATTTGATAGCCAAACTATACAGCTCCATGAGAAGTGGATCCCTGGGACGCCTTATGGTGGTTGGGGTCAAGGGTCTCATTTCCGAAATGCTGGACAGGCAAAGTGACCTTTGACCACCAGCAATGGTGGCATATTTAACGTCTGACCCAGGTCATTGTGTAAGGACATCTATTGATTTGTTTTAGAGAGAGTCAAGCACATCTATTGATTTGTTTTAAGAGAGTCAAGCACATCTATTGATTTGTTTTTGAAGAGAGTCAAGCACATCTATTGATTTGTTTTAAGAGAGTCAATTACATCTATTGATTTGTTTTAAGAGAGTCAAGCACATCTCTTGATTTGTTTTAAGAGAGTCAAGCACATCTATTGATTTGTTTTACGAGAGTCAAGTACATCTATTGATTTGTTATAAAGAGACTCAAGCACATCTATTGATTTGTTTTAAAGAGAGTCAAGCACATCTATTGATTTGTTTTAAAGAGAGTCAAGCACATCTATTGATTTGTTTTAAGAGAGTCAAACACATCTCTTGATTTGTTTCAAGAGAGTCAAGCACATCTATTGATTTGTTTTACGAGAGTCAAGTACATCTATTGATTTGTTATAAAGAGACTCAAGCACATCTATTGATTTGTTTTAAAGAGAGTCAAGCACATCTATTGATTTGTTTTAAAGAGAGTCAAGCACATCTATTGATTTGTTTTAAGAGAGTCAAACACATCTATTGATTTGTTTTAAGAGAGTCAAGCACATCTATTGATTTGTTTTAAGAGAGTCAAGCACATCTATTGATTTGTTTCAGGAGAGTCATGCACATCTATTGATTTGTTTAAAGAGAGTCAAGCACATCTATTGATTTGTTTCAAGAGAGTCATGCACATCTATTGATTTGTTTCAAGAGAGTCAAACAGAGGAATGTGTCAAATTCAATGCTAGATCAAAGAGAGAGAGAGAGAGAAAAAACCACCTTTCAACAGAAAAGTTGGTGATTTCAAGAACATTGTGTTGTGGGAGGCAAAAATTTCCACACATTAATTTCATCTACAGATGTGAACTGACTCACAACATTCACAAATTTAAAAACAAAGTTATGCCTCTCTTGAGCCTGCTCCTGAAGCACCTTAAACCCTGTATGAACAGTCACCAACATTTAGGATGCTCTGGATGTGGTATGTGGTGTAGGCTGTGCATACAGTTTATGTATTCGAAGTTCCCCTGCATCCGAAGGTTACCATGACAGTTATACCCCTCTCAACCACTTTGCATGTGGTCTCAGTGAGCGGTAGAAGCTCTGTATGAACAGAACAGAGGGGCAGAAGTTGAAGTGCTTTAGAAGCGCTTCTGGGCCCAGCCGTGTGTATGAATGGGGTGTAATATGCAACATGATCCTAAAAAAATCATAACATATAGGCTCTTGAATTCTCTCCCTTGGATAGACAGGATTAATATCACTGAATTTGATAATTTGCTTTATATTTTTTGGCTCTTGCCCACAAAAATGCAATGCCTAGACCTACAGTAGCAAAGGGTTTTACTAGACTTAACTCATTTCTATTCTCTTGTCCTTCCCAGTCTAATGAGGTCTATGATACCCTACTGTTTCACAAAGCAGACCTGATTATCAACATGCTGTATGACTAGAGTGCATCAACCTTCTAAGGAAAGCAATACCAGTAGAATTAAATGAGTCATGCTGTACTTTTGGCTCACTGTACTGAAAATGGAGGTTCATGAGATGAATAAATATATATCACTGTTCTCACTTACCCACAATCTCTCATTGCACTTGATTTTCATTTTTATTTTGATAGATATCATGCATGGGTCCAATTTCACATATTGTAAATCACATACAAGTGACAATCATCGTGTTCTGCTCTTGCACTAATCTTGCTAGCACGAATAGATTTTGTTTTCACTTAATCCCTCTCTCTCTCTCTCTCTCTATCTCTCTCTTTCTTCTGTATCTCTCATTTCAATTTAGCTTCAATAGATGCTATGCATGGATCCAAATAAATGTAATATAGGCCATATACAAAAGGAATATAATATGTTTTCTATTTTCACACAAGCCTATCAGATCACACAGGCACAATCAAGAGTCATATGACGATATACTGACATAGCATGTACTAAAAAGTGGAGCTCATAACATGAAATAAGCAAAAATATATGCATGATCGTTATCCTTTACTCTCAATCCATCTCCTTCTCCTTGATTATTACTTGTGTTTCATGAGGTCTCATAGGGTATCGGGCATTGATCTAATCAAAAATAATGTAGATCATATTAGTGAAAATGATAATGCTTTCTTGTGAAATATATCCAGTAAACATAGCTTTTTTTCCTCTTTTCTTTATTAATGTTTTTTTTTACTGTTCTTTCTTTTTTTCTGACTCATAGCAATCTTTTTGATGAAAGCAGACACCAAAAGCTGAAAGCATTACAGCATGTTGAAGATGTTGATCAGTGGCATATCTGCGGACATTAGGATATATAAAGAACATGTCAAAGAAAGTTTGTGACTTACATTTATGATTTATGCTCAAGTCTCCCTTGCAAGTTGCCAAGAGCTGTAAATTTTCACAGCTAGCTAGGAACGGGTAAAATGAGCTTTTTTTATTTTTGACAGACACAAGCACCCAGGTGTGTGTGACAACATTGCAGTATCCATGCATTTATGACCAAAAAGGAGGCTATGCCAAAAACGTGCTTGCCAGATAAACTCAACTGACCTTGACTATGTCAGTACGTTCACATTATTACCCTTGCTAATTGCTTTAACAGTAATGTTGCTCAGAGTCGACTAGTTACCTTGGATTTTAATGTTCATGATGTCTACATTTGTTGTGTTGTTTCCATGGCATTATTTCCTGGCTGAACATAAACTACACTAACAAACGACCATCACAACAAGCTCAATGATGCCCCTTAGCAGTGATTATAGCTTTTCATGAGGCTCATTTCTTTGGCCACACTACCATCATCCTCAATTTGTTTTTATAAATTCGACCACAGAATATCATCATGTAAAATTCCTTTGCATTTGCTTGAATGGTTTCCTATACATTGGCATTTGCTCACATAAGATCAAGAATGTGCGGCATACATCCCCCCCCCCCCCAATAGTCTTGCCTACCTCATAGCAAGTCTACTGACACCCAGCACACAAACTTCCACTGGAAATGACAGGCAGAAATAGAAATATTTCTTGTTTCGATTCCAAGATATTTCTACTCCTCCAATGCCTTCTACTAAACTTCCTTCTATCCCTCCTCCTTAGGCCAGGGTATATCTCACCGTAGACATAGAAATTAGAAAGGAAATGGACAAAAAAGCAATGACCTTTGTGCGCTAAGTGACATTGTAGTTTCATGGGACAGAATCCTATTTGGAAAAAGAAAATTCTGAGAGGGAGGGGGCAGGGAATAAAGATGGCCCTTGCCCAAACCAAATCTTCCAGGGCAGTCATCAAAAAATGACATTACAAAACCAGAAAGGCTCTTAATTTCACTTCTATTTTTTCCCCTCTCAGTTCCACTTAGCAAGGCATGACTTGCAAATAAAAAAACGAATAAAAAATATACAATTTTAGTATTTCTTCATTCCTTTTTTTTTTGGCCACAGATGCATTTCCTGCCATAAAAACTTGCAATATTTCTAAAGTACCATAACTGAATTTTTTTGTTGCTGCAATTCAAATGAAAAGTTAGAACATAGCGATTTTTACTGTCGCAATATTTCCCAACGAGAATGGATCTTCTGTCCAGTCAGACAGTCAGTCAGTCAGTCAGTCAGTCTTCCCTTGTCAAAAATCATCCGCCCCTCCCACACACCTCTCCCACTCAATTTCCTCTCGTCCAATAGATGAGAGGAGAAAAGGGGAGGCATCTCATTTTAAAGGGACACTCGGCATGGTTTGTGGAAAAGTTCATATCACAAAATCAATCCCCTGTATGGTCAACAAACAAAATGACGGCTTGGATCCTAATGTCATCTCTCAAAACATGGCTTGACCACAAAAATAGATGAGCAAAAATAATGAACCATAAAGGATTGACAAGATCAATAAGAAACAGAGGCACATTGTATATGTAATTTATTTCATTGACTTACAATACTTTCTCATGCGCATCATGTGTAGCTCTATGCTATGATAACAAAATGTATGGAAATTCATCTGTAGGCCTACATATCTCCATCTATATAAAGAACAATGATATATCATTTAATGAGATCAAGTCTCAGACATGAAAATTGAATGTCTTTAATAAAGGTGATATCATGACTGCCTGCACAAGTCATGAGAAGTGACTGACACAAACTAAAAGCTTTTGTCCATCTCACAAATCAGTCCCAAGGTTATTTTTCAATCTATTTCACTGCCCCTTCACTACCATCTGTTTGAAATATCCAGTGTTTGAATAGCTGTACTAACATTTGTCAAAACTACACACATTCTGTTTAAATTGACCCCTGTTGGATTATCGCCGCTTTGTTAAACCCCCCCCCCCCCTCCCCCCAAGAAATCTGCTTCTTCATCAGCGACGTATCCAAATGTCCTCTTTCGTCTTTCATCTCAGCCGCATCTGCACTCTTGTATCTCCAGACCTTGTTGGATTTCCTGTCCAGGTAGCAATCTACCTTCGGTCACCTGCATCCTGGTTGCTATGGGTAGACGAGAGTGGAAGTGACCCCCGCCCCATGGCTAGTAACACCGCTCTCCCTGGCTACCACCATCTCAGCCCATAGCCTTTGTCAAAGTAATACCTTCTTGCCCTACTGACTGCAAGAATAGTGAGTGTAAAGTCATTAGGAGAGATTGAGTTAAGCTGAAAATGAGAGGCAAGCCCTAGTCAGATCGAGGGTCCTGGAGGTCCGTCAAAATATCTTACATATACATGTACCTTTTACATTTGACTCTCCAAAGGTGATGAAAATCATTAGGAGAGATTGAGTTAAGCTGACAATGAGAGGCAAGCCCTAGTCAGATCGAGGGTCCTGGAGGTCCGTCAAAATATCTTACATATACATGTACCTTTTACATTTGACTCTCCAAAGGTGATGAAAATCATAGCTAATCAGCATTAAGTTAAAGATGCTTATACGCATATAATTTATAATTTGCACAGATAATTGTGATCGATTGAATTGAAACGACAAATAGAAATATGTTGTCACTGAATTATTCAGTACAAGTGATATGCCCAAGCCTTCTCACAGCTATTTAACGGCACAGTTTACCTTTGGGAGTAGTCATTTGCAAAATGTTTAAGATATTACCTTTCATGCATATGTGTAGGTGTGTTGTACCACAAAACACCCTTCCATGTAAAAGTTTTGCAATAAAGCCTAAGTTATAAGGAGATGTCAGCATTTTTCTCAATAAACCGTAGCGGTATACGGTTTAGTTTGGAAACATTTTTATTATAACTATTGTTCACATTTTGTATATTTAACAATACTTATAATCGATTTTACTGATTCAAATTTTCACAGTGGTTGTTTTCTATCCCTAACTCACACTTTAAAACTGTTTTAAAGCACTAATGCTGGGTTTTTGTTTCATCTGCAAATGGTAAATTATGCCTTTAAGATTGAATAATCATATTCACAGATCTTATAAGGCTCTCAGTCTGATGTGCTTGTCTTTAACTCACTATGCTCGCTTGAGGGTCAGTGAAAAAGGCTATCATTGTCCTAGCACCCCCCCCCCCACTTTAGATACTTTATACCAGTATAATTCTCTGATTTCTATGACAGATTCAAAGAATAGAGCAATGAGTCCATTCCTATACAACTTTGCAATCAATTAAACCCAGTCCACACATTCTGAAAATTGACTGGTCAATTTGGAACTCTTTTTGGGCAGCTACAGTTACTTCTCAGGTTAAGCAATAGAACTGCATGAGATGTAATCAATAAGCACCAGCACTCGTACTTCAAGGTGCATGACTGATACTAACTGGTGGAATTCACTGGAAATGATAATAAAAATTCAGAAAGAAATGTAGAAGAGGAGAGAGTAGAATAAAGTATGCAGAAATATTTCATCTTCTTAAGTATCAACAATATGAGCAACAACAACAACAAAAACAACAACCAGAAATAAAAGTATTCAAGAGAATGGAAATGAGGGAAAGACAAAGAGAAACACAGACAGATAGACAGACTGACAGACAGACAGAGCATAGGGATGTCATCATTGAATGATCAACCCCCTGGAGCAGATAACAAACAGATCATGTCTTCCTTGTATCCCTTGGTCAAAATGTTGCCACTCTATACAGAGTTGACTTGAGATGGATGCTGACACGTCTGACGGATAAATAGACTCACTGCAAGACAATGCAATAAACTCTACCTAATATCATCTTGGTTGAGAGCAATGGCTTTGGACCATGGCCAGGGTTTGAAATATTGAAGGAGGTAGGGGTAACCGGTTGTCATTGCAGGCTCAACAGCAGCAGCAGTAGCTGTTCTAGCAATACTATGTGTAGTGGTAATAACAGTATTTGCAGGGAGAGTATGTGTATCAGTGGTAGCAGTTGTTAAGATAGTAGTGATGGAATGTGTCGAATGTCTTCTTTTGTAGAAGCATTGGTACGAGAAAATGTTAGTAAAACCAGTTATATTGTAGTAGGTTATTAAAAGATACAAGTAGAAGAAAAGGAAGAGATTAATACAGCTGATGAAGGGGGAAAAGATTGGAAGGAAAATGTACAAAGACTAAAAATAAAAAGAGGAACAAGTAACATATCAGAAAGAGTGATAAGGAGAGATTAGGATTATCAATATAACAATGATACATGACCACTGAGGAAACAAAACAAAACAAAATGCTCAACCAGATCCAAGAGTATTGACATCTCAAAAGTATAAAACTAAATGTTATGTTTTCTTTATATGTTTAAAAACATATTTGGAGAATGAGATGTAGGCACAAAACCACTGAATCTATAGAAGATTCCTTTCCACACTAATGATGATAGTGATGGTAATGAGGATGATATTGATGACTAAACATTTCACAATGATAACTATAAAACATTTCAAAATGATATTTCACAACCATTTTTTTCTTCTTATGCAGTGTTTTTCTACCATATTAATGAACAATCAGCTTAAAGCAACTGCAAAAGAATACACAATAGCAACAAAACAGTTCTCTGACAAATAAAAAAGAAGATATGTTTTGATCCACTCCGTGATCTGCAAGGCTGCTGAAAGCAATATCCAGCACAGAAGAGTATGTATGGTACAGTGGACTGCAAGGTCCAGCCAGCTCCAGACAGTCTGTGGGTGGTGATAGCAAACTTGAGGGGGCAGTCTTGGATGGCAGCAGTGTTTGGCTGCACATGGTTAGTGATCCAGGGCTAGACTTCCCTTTTAATCTCCTTTTACTGGCACTGTATACATTCATTCCTATGCACAGTTCTGCTCTTTTTCGCTTCCGGGTAACCCTCTTGCTATGTATCACCACTTTTATGTCACATTGACACCTTGCATACATAGCATGGTCACCTAAGATAATGAGTTTGTAAATGCATAATGAGCATGTAAATGCAGATTTGTCCACAACTTAAACTTTCAGTATGTCAACATTGCATGGAATTAATAAAAGAGAGAATTTAAAAAAAAAATCTTGAGATTGTATGAAAATGTATTTGGCTGAATTAACAAACTGCATGTGCATGTTCCTTGCAGCAGGGTCCCGATGGGGCCTGCCTCAGGGGCTGCTCAAGGGCCTGGGATGGGGGAAGCTCTAGGGTCCTCTGGATGCTCTATTGTGCCATCTCAGCCCTTTTTTTTGGGGGGGGGGGGAGGATGTTCTTTTTTTCTGTTTATTTCAGTTAGACCACAGTGAATGAGCTACACATGAAGAAGAAACATTTTTAGCTAGATATTTAAAAAAAAAATTGTGCACTTCTGACTTACGTGCAAGTGTATAAGTGTCATCAGTATAGGTCGTCAATTATTGGCATGATGCTTTAATGTCAAACATTTCTCAAGATGTCAGGCTAGAATCTTAGCATGTCACTATGGCGTGTTAAAATCCCTCATGGACCAGCCTTTATCAGTGCCATTGAGCTTTAAGAATACTGTTACTTAAAAGTATATGCCTACAATGTAGTGTACAATCTAATGTAGCATCTATGGAAGTGGTCATAATTGGGTGTAACAAAGCATTGTCAGTGTACATTGGATGTACACTATTTGGCATACCTGGAAAAACAAAATAATTCCTACTCAGTGAGACAAATAGTATTGATTGATGAACAGTTTCTCTACTCTTTATTAGAATGATAATGTGAAGGCAAACTGAAGGGAATATCTGCACCCAAACAACTTGTATGAACAGTGTACCTGCCGTACATGTTTGCCGTATGTTTTTGGCTGTCATATTTTCAAAGATGATAGACGGTCTGGTTGATTATATACTGCATCAAATCACATAAAATTAGATTATGATAAAACATGTCTATAGTTCATGGACACCAATAATATAATACACATTTGATGAACAAGAACATATATTCATCATTTCATCAGGTTATGAGTAAGGGTAGGAAGGTGTTTTTGATTTAATGTTTGTTATTGTTGTTTCAAGAAGAAAGGATCTGCCATACATATTTCATTCAACCCTGTCTTCCTCGGCAAGGCTAAGGCTAATATGATAGTACAATGAGTCATAAGTTTCACATAAAGTACAAGGTTGAGAATATGAAACGGATTAACATGACATTGGATGGACCACCATCACTCTGAGAGCAGCGAGAAAGAAGACAAAAAATGAGAAAAATAAGTAGATAGACACATGGATGGATAGACAAATATATGAATAGATTTATATACAGATAGATAAGAAGACGGATAGACATAGAAAGATGAATTGTTTGTAGATGTTACGTACATCCATAGTTTAAACTAATAGAGGGACAAGCAGACAGATTTAAAAGAGATTTACTGCAAAATATGCTTTATGTCTTCAGAGTATGCAAGAATAAAACAGAGATGGGGGGGGGGGAGTAATGCTGGAAAAAGGGGGTGAATAATCATTTAAAATGTATTCCTTGCGACAAAAAATCT